>NW_012104176.1:1558681-1605421 GCF_000951045.1 Mandrillus leucophaeus | reverse complement strand
AAAAACTATAATAAATTAAAACATGCTCTGATAAGTGATGTAAAGAGTGATGTGGACTCTCTGCAAGATATTATTTGTGTCATGTGACGGGATTTATTAAATCAGTTCAGTCCTAGATGATGGCATGTAAATAACTTTGCCATTATTTGCAGGCTTAGAAGTATCCTCTGAACACAAAAGGGAAAACTGGGCAAAATAAGTGATCTAGTATAATGTTTATCAAAATGCAGAAAGTGTGGTTCCAAATTGTTATAATTAAATAATATTAAATCACAGACTGAAAGAGTTATTCTCTTTAATTTTTTCTATACTGATTATCTCAAGAGAAGGACCAAGGCATTGTTTTACTTGTTAATCTCTTCTCTTAAAGAAAGTGCAGATTCCCAGCTCTGAGCATTTGGCAGGCAATAGTATCTAGCTGGAATTTAATAACATTGCCCTTGTCTGTTGTTTTTTTATTGCATTTGTTTGTATTGTTACATTTTATTTATTACAAGTGGTACAAGTTTTCTTTGTGTTAGTGACTTTGTTTTTACTTTTAAAGATAGTATGTTAAAAAGTGAATCAACACAAAATGTAAACTATTAGATCGAAGCATATGAAATTCTCAATATTTACCCATTTTTGAACTACGAAAATGGCAATATTACATGATGCAAACTAATTGTAACAATATAGGTGGGATATGATAAGGGAATTTTTGTGATGATGTAGAAGAATGGCTGAAATCTGGGAATATTGATAATATAATGGGTACCTTTTACAGGCACTCCTATGAGTAACATTGACAAAAAGAGCTTTTTCTTTTGTCCTCTCCTTATGTGTGCAAATTATTTTATTTTAACAAGGAGAGTGAGAACTGACTTTGATCTCAGCCTTCAAGCCAGCAATGACCCATATGCTGTCATTGTCTAATCTAGTATATTAATTCATCAGATATTATAAAGAACTAGCAAAATGAGAGGTTGAACACTATGCCATGGGCCATGAGCCCAAAGATGACTTCAACATCTAATTGGCTTGTATATCTAAAAGTTTGAGATTATTTAGAGAAAGCTACTTTATAATACAAAAAAAGGCATAATAGTCTAATTAAAACCACAATGTGAACTGAGCAAAGACCAGCGGGGGAAAGACAGTGGGGGGAGTTGTTAGCAAAGTTGATCCTCATCAATTGCCAAGCTTCTACAGACAAAAGCCCTATTTCTATTATAATTCAGCTGTTTGGTCTTATTGCTAGATGAGTTATATCAAGAAGCTGTAGAAGGAAATTGCTCACAACCAAAGAGTTGGTACAGAATACAAATGATAAAAATTCAGAGCTATCAATATATAATCTCTGAAAGTGAGATTTCAGTGCTAAAAATCAGAAAGTTATGAAATGAAAAAACGAATTATAAATGCATTCCAAGAATGTGAGAAAATGAAAATGGAAGAGAACTTGAGGGAAAGCTTCTTAAGAGGAAAAAAAAATTAACTCCTCTATCACTAGTTTATCTTTTCCTGGTCAGAGAATTCACCCAGCCCTTTCCCGTGGCCTTGAAAATTGATGCAGTGTTACATATACATTTTAAATGTAAAATGAAGGAAGAAAATAAATAAGTGAGGCCACAATTTCCAAACCAACAGAAAGAGAAAATGGAACATCATAAAACTATACAAGCAAAGAGGAAAATCAATAAAATTCAATGCAGCACATCTTCCCGCTCACTTCTGAGCATGTAAGTTCCACTCATCTGGAATGCACCAGGTGTACGGTATGTGCCATAAATCTTTCAAGTCTTCAGAAATATGACCTACCATTAGAAGCACTAAAAAATACCAGTTGGCTTCACTAATTGTGGTTTTCTCTTTCATCCAGACTCGGGTGTTGAGCAGCATCCTGTGTACTTTGTATCTGTGTTAGTCAGAGAGGAGGTAGAGAGATACTAAGGACAATGTTCTTACCATAAATCGCTGGCTGTCACTCTCTCAATCCTGAGTCAGAGAATATGAGAATGGAGAGTCTCTTTTACTCCTCCTCCACGTGCAGCAATCCCATTCCTATATCAGGATATGAAGATCTCACCACTTCATTCTATCCCTGTGATTGACTGTTTTAATGATTTCAAAATTGGCTTCCCATGAAAATAATCTGAAAAATCTTTATTCAGGCAAATATTTGAGCCTCACCTTCATCGCCTTCCCCCAAAAGTGATACAGCCTTGGAGTTTCCATAAATCTTCATTTATTAAAAATTCAGTATTCTGATATAGCCAGTCATAGAAACACATTTGCGTATCATTGTACAAAAATCCTCATTCCTCCCTTTAATCCTTATAATGGGCAAGATTCATACCATCCTGCTCTATCTTTGAAGAAGAGAATCTCTATAAAATCCTTCCCTGTCCTCCCAAAGTTGTGAAAATATCCCCATCTTAACTAATCTTACCTCCTCCACATATATTCTTCAAGTGTCTCATCCATTTTCTTTTAGTCTCTTATTAAATTCTAGTGTCTTATGTCCATTAAGTTCCAACATAAATGTTGCACGATGTAAAATGATTCTGAAGGCTGGCTAGCCTTTACTGGCATCACACTTCTCCCAGCTTGAATTTATGTCTCGAAAGCTGGAAACATATTTTTACTATTGAGCCTAATAGGCTGACCAAAAAAAAAAAAAAAAAAACCTAAAAAAAATTCTTAGCCATTGAGCATTATGAAAAAAGTAAACCGCCCTATTCCAAATTTCCCAAGTGGCTCATTAAAAGCATTTCCTCGTGTTACTTAAAGCATTACAGAGAATTCCAATAAAGTTCCAGTGTTTGGATCAATATTCTAGCAGAGTTCACTGCACCACTCCTGCTGACTGGGATCTTGCCTAAGAAAGACTATTTAGTGGTATGCTTTGTTGTATGGCCTAGAATAAGGGTGCTAAGTCTTGCCCACTTGTTATTTCATGGCACCTTACTACTACACCCTATCTTCTGGATATATTTCGATGGATTCAGGATGTCAGGCCATATTTTTACCACGTGGCACAATATATGAATTCCTTGGCTAGACAGAAAGTGGCACAAACAAGTCAGGTGGCCTAGACACACCTCTGCTAGTAGTAAAGTATGTGATAATATAGGCTATCTATCTCTCTGGTTTTCAATATATTTAGCTATCAATAGATGGCATGGGTCAAGACAAATAGCTTTCAAGCTTTTTTTCAGGCATATCAAACAACAAAACAAACTCTTCTAAAATAGTACATTAACAAAACCAGTAGCAAACTCTTTAATTAAAAATCCTTTCTCCCCCAACAAAATGGTAGCACAGGTAAACATAACGTAATCTGAATTACTGTATATCATTCTCTTGTTCATCTTTAGAATGTTAAAGTGTTTATAGCCTTAAAAATAGATATTCCTAGTTTTTATGGATGGTTGATATTCAGTCTCATAAAATATATTCTTCAGTGACTTGTTTGTGTTCATTATTATTCTCTTATATATAGACCAAAATGTATATGTTACTTCTTCTGTTGTGGGATATTTGTGTTAGAAGCAGCTACTTCTATTAAAATTTTATATACCTATCTTAGTGGCCAGGTGTGCGAATTTTTAAAAAGTTTAAAGAAATAATGTTGGATCTGAGGAAACACTCATCTTCAACTTTACCAGGCCATTTCAAATCACTTTTAAAATTAGCCATATCAATCCATACTCCAAATAGCTCTGTATGAAAATTCATCTTGTTCCAAATATTATCAATACTTATTATTCCTGTTTTTTTTTAAAAATTTTATCTTGCTTTCACTAGCAGCAACAATTAGACAGGATTTGATAGAAAAAGAAGACTCACAGAATCCAAAGTCACAATGCTTACAAATTTATGTTTTATTTTAGAATAGTAATACAAAATAATAACAAAGTCAGGATAGGTATTAATGACAAAGACTGCCTCATGGCAAGAGGTTAGAAATGATAAGTGTGAGTTCCAGTTGTCTTCTCTTGTAAAGGCCACACAGAATACATCTTTTTTTCTTACGGTCAACTAACATGTACACAGCATACCTCAGAAACACTCAGAAAGTGCAATACAGAGTTTTATCCCAGTCTTCTTATACCTTCTTGATTACATAAGCAGATTTTTTTTTCTACATAACCAATCTCAAAGGCACACCTTTCTTGGAGGGTCTCACCAAAAGCAAATGAAAATAATCAATGCTCTTGTTAGTAAACAAATAGTGACAAGCTGATACAAATAAGCTCAAACTCTTCAAACTCTTAATTATAAAACACCACTATTAATCAGTATGTTTTATTCCGTGTCTGGGAATCAGCTCAGGACAATTCCAGGCCTCTGCACATCACTATTCTAGTAATGTGCTATTTATTAATAACTAGTAGACACATTCATACATTTATTGGCTGGTCGAAATTTCTCTTCTATGAAATTCCTGTTCATACCTTTTGATCACTTTTTTTCTCTTGAGTTTTTTTTTTTTTATTTTTAGTGTTAATTTTTAGGAGTCATTTACATATTTTGGATACTAATTCTTTACTAAAATCTGTTCTGTCATCTTCAATTTGTCGTTTATGCATGATCTCATTTCATCATTCATAGTTTTACTCGTCTTTTGTATTTTTGTTCTATGTGTCAGTGTTGTATTTCAAATGTTTACTTGAACTCATTTTCTTATTAAGTAATTCTTTTTAAAGATATGTTTAATTAATTGTTTAACTGAACTAGTTAACTATTGCTATATAAAACATTACAAAATCCAATAGCTTAAATCATTGATGATTTACTGTCATCCACAAGTCTATGGTTTTTCTGGAGATTTGCTGATGTTGGCTGGGCTCAACTAGAAAGTGCTGACCTGAGGTATCATGTGGATTAGATAGGGGTTAACAGATCTAGTCCTGGCAGTTTAATTGAGGTGACTCTGCTCCATGGGGTTCTCCTGACATGCTTTTGTCATGATGATGGCAGAAACCTAAGAGAGCCAGTGAAAACACGCAAAGAAACCTCTAAAGGCCTGAGTTCAAAAGTGGCACCCATTACATCTACTTCCCTATATTAGCCACAGTAATCACTATGGCTGAAATCAAAGTTAAGATCCAGGGGAGTATACTACAGTTTGAGTGGAGGAACTACAAAATCTTGTGACAAATGATGTTGATCTGAGGAAGAGCAGGGAATATGGCTGTCAATTGAATCTACCATATTCATACAGAGTTGTGATGATATTTGAAGTATCAATTTGGTTGGGCAAATATGCTGCCCAGATATTTGATCACGCATTATTCTGCATATTCTGTGAGGGTGTTTTTGCATGATAGTAACATTTAAGTCAGTGAATTTTGAGTAAAGCACATTGCCTACCACAACGAAAATGAGTTTCATCCAATCAGTTAAAGATCTGAATTAGAAAAAAATCCTGATCATCTTCCCTGGACTCCAGCCTGCCGATTCACTGTATGGATCTCGGATTTGCCAGCCTCCATAATCACAAGAGTCAATTTCTTCAAATAAATATCCATGTATCGATACATACATATGCTATTGGTTCTGTTTCTCAGAAGAACCTTGGCTAATACATGAGACTTATATTTCCATTTATTTTATTCTTCTTTGTAGAATTATTTCTGGTCATTTTTTCAAAATCTGCTTAAAATCAGTTTGGTTGTTCATCTCTTTAAATATATAATATGTATTTAATTCATTTAGATGTATTTAATGTTAAATATGTTTTGTACATTCAATGATGTTTAACATTTAAATGTATTTCATATGTATCACCATTAAATATATTTATCATTGTGTACTTAAATATATGTTTAAATATATTTAGCATTCATTATGCTAAATTCCAAAATCTGAAGTCTTTGATTCTATAGATTTTTTTTGTGTTTATCTTCATTGTGCCTTATTTTTTTTTCCTCTGTCTTCTTTGAAGATATTTTCTATCTTTGATTTACTACTGTTTGAATAGAATATACCTAGGTACAGATATTTTAGGTAGAAAATATATATCTTTCTTAGTGCTTTCAGAGCTTCCAGGAGCTTTGTGATTTAATGTCTATATTAATTTTGGAAAATTCTAAGACATTATTGCATCAAAAATTTCCTTTTTTCTTTCCCTCTTCTTTTGGTATTTTAATTACACATACTTATACATTCTATAATTGTTTCACAGTTCTTAGGTATTACGTTGCATTTTAAAATTATTTTATTCTTTGCATTACAGTGTTAGAGGTTTCTATTGAACTCTGTTTTTGATCTCTAGCATTTTCTTCAGACTCGTTCTTAGAGTTCCCATCTATTTATTGCATGTTGCTCATTTTTTTTTCCATTGCAATTTTTAGCACATTAATTGTAGTGATTTTAATTTTCTGTTCTAGTAATTCCAAAATCTCTGCTACACTTAAGTGTGGTTTTGATGTTCACTTGGTTTTTTTTTAGACTGTGTTTTTAGCCTTTACAATCCTTGTAAATGTTTTGTTCAAAGCTAGCTGTGATGTATCACATACAATACATTGAGTAAACAGGTCTTTATGTGAGGTTTTTTGTTTACTTGACTAGGAGTTAGGCTGTCTTTACTATTTTACCGTGGCTATAGCTGTCAGAAAGTAAAATTTCCTCAAATGCTCTTATTTTTGTCTCCTTTCATCATTGGGTTTCCCCAGAGGCTCCTTCTTAAATAGGATCCGAGGCTTCCAGTTTTTGCAGTTGTAACCCAGTTTTACTCTACAGGAGCCTGACTGACATGGTGGTAAGGCATGAGGGGGAAAGGAAGCATTCTGGTATGTTGTGATTAGGTCTTAGTCTTTTGGTTAGCCTTTGCCCTTGGCTATGACCCATACAAGTGCTTCTTACCTTTTTTTTATTCTCTCTCTTAAGTGAAAAAAAATGCTAGAGAGCACCCAAAATCAGTTAAGCTGTGATAAAACCCAAGTTTGTTAGGTTTGTTTGGCAAAACAGCTTCTTTTCAGGATTGAGGGCAATCTTTTGTTAATGAGAATAGAATGCTCTAGGCATATTTCACAATGGTTATCTTTTTCCCTCTGAAGTATCGTGAGAGTTTTCTCCAGTCTTCACCCTGATAACTCAGTAGGGGTTTTGAAGGTAGAACTGACAAAAGTATAGGGGCCTTCCAAAGACTGGGCTCCTGGAGCTTTTAATATCCAAGCTAGTTCACACTGGCCTCTACAATCAATTACAATTTAAGTGTTCATATGAATACTGACTTTAGCAAAGGCTGTCTGTTTTGGGCACCTGTTGTAGGTACACAGAAGGTTATGTGATTTTGTGTGTGTGTGTGTCTGTATGTGTGTGTGTGGGGGTGGTGAGAACAGGAGTAATGACTTTCTAAGCTCTTCATATGTTACCCCAGAAACCACACACCTTATTTCTTTATGAGCATATTTATTTCTTCTGTAGATTTGTGGTCCTTTGGTGTTAGCTATTGAATTCCACAACATCTGGGTCCAGAATGCCCATATAGACATATATATAGAGAGACATATAGAAACATATAGAAATATGTTGAATTCTTAAAGGCTCATTTTAAGGGTTCATTTCTTAAAAGAAGACTGGCATTTGCTTCTGCTAGACATTTAAAGGAACTCTAGTTCAGAAATATTTTACATAATTTCTTAATTTAGAATTTCTGAGTAATGCAGATCCTCTTTCCAACTGGTGTGATGGTTAATATGTAGTTAAGAACTTCTAGAGAAAATATTAAAGTTTTATCTTACCTAAGACCTATGGCTGGAATTGACAAGTTTCTTTGATTTGTTTCTTCACACTGTGTGTGTGTGTGTGTGTGTGTGTGTGTGTGTGTGTGTGTGTGTGTGTTTCTTACTAAGCATTTCACTTAGGGAGTGTCTTTTTTTGGGAATTCCATCTTTTCAAATGTGCCTTTTGTGATTCTGCAACTTTCTATGGGTCCAAGATCTTTTCTTCTCTTACCCCACACAGCTGTTAAAAGAACAGCTCTAGCTTACCAGGAATTCATGAGTGTTTTTAAGAAATCTTCCATTTTAGTATACTCTATTTCTGATCCCACTTTTTTTCTGTCCCTTGTAAACTTTCCCTATTTTCTAAAGTACTGAGATATATATTTAAACATTTTAAAAATTCCCATATTTGTAAAAGAAAAGTTCCCAGTGGATCCAGTCCACCATATTGCTAAGCAGTCTAGTTCAGCCTTTATTTACCTCATATAATAGGATTTTTAAACACTATTTTTGAAATTAAATTTTCCATGGCTACAAATTTTTTTTTAAATCATGCCTCATCTAAAATCAGCATTGTGGTTAAGAGTTTGAGCTTGGGAGCCAGACGAACTGATTTTGATTTCTAGCTCTTCTAATGATTGCCTGGGCGACCTCACGCTAGTTACTGAAGGTTAGTAACTGTGCTTCATTTTCTTCATCTGTAAAATGAGAATACTATATACTAGCATCTATTCCACAGGGTCAGTGTAAGTATTAAATGAGCCAATGTGAATAAAAACATCTAAAATTGTGACTTCCACATAGCAAGCACTTAATGAACCTCAACCTTTACTATTATTTTTATTGTTGTTTATTATTGCTGTTGCTGCAGGGTCTCCTCTTTGAAACATACTGCCGGGCTGAAGTCATTACTTCTAGATAGGCTGGCCCCTCACAAGACACCTGGAAATAGGCTTTTTTGGCACAAAACAAATGAACACATTACTTTTAGGTGTAGATGTACATACAGTTATACAACCCTGTTTTGTTCAAATCTGGTGTTTCTCCTTCATCTAGGAACAGACTTGCATATTTCTTAGAGAAGTGAGGTTTTCCGGCTGTCCAGAGACCAAATTGTTGTACTGGTATTTCCTGGTTTAATTTCTTAAGCCCTAGGCAATAAAATGGAAGATTTCCATGTACAATCAGTGACGTGGAGCAGAGAGGCCACCTCCACACCTACCTAGACTTGCACTTCTACCTTTATTCTACCATCACGTAACTGAGGACCAACAACTACCTATGTATTTTCACATTCTACTACTCACCTCTTATGTGTTATTTACCAATGTTATACTAGGCACTTGTGACACTGTGTTGATTAACAGCGAATCCCTCCTCTCAAAGAAGTCACCATCTAGTGAGGAAACTTACCCACAACAAGAATATGTGTCATAGGCTATTGAAGATAGCCTATGTGGGATGTTGAATTCTCAAAAGGCTCATTTTAAGGGTTCATTAAAGGGTTCATTTCTTAAAAGAGGACTGGCATTTGCTCCTGCTAGACATTTAAAGGAACTCTAGTTCAGAAATATTTTACATAATTTCTTAATTTAGAATTTCTAAGTAATGCAGATCCTCTTTCCAACTGGTGTGATGGTTAATATGTAGTTAAGAACTTTTAGAGAAAATTGTAAAGTTTTTTACAGTGGGATGTGCATAGACTATGGAAGATAATAGTGCCTGCGGGAAAGCAGAAAATGAACGCTTCACTGAATGGAGGTCGTCTTTGAGCTAAGTATTTCAAACTGAGAAGGAATTTTTCTCTTGGAGAGACAGGGAAAGGCATTCTAGGCAAGGGGAATATTATAAACAAAAGCATATGAGTCATCATTTGTAATTGTATGGCATACTTGGGCTTTAGTGAGCAAACTTATATGAGGAGGGTAGGAGATGTTTAAGAAGGAAGCACGAAAAAGACTAAATTTAGTTGAAGATCAGAGGTCTCATATACTGGAGTTTAAAACTTCATCGTGAAGGTAGTAAGCTTTCACAGCAGAGCAAATGAAGTAGAGCAAGCCATAATCTCATTTCTCTTTAAGAAGAGTAATATGGAATACTAAGGGTTTTCATGCTGAAGACCAACTTGAAAGCAGTTATGGTGGATCTAGGAGACATAAAGTGGCTGAGCTCAGGCAGAAGATGGTGAGGTTGGAAATAAGGGGATTGTTTTGAAAGATATTCACAGGTGGAAATGACAGGACTGGATAAGTGATTATCAATGAAAGATAAGGAAACAGAGTGGGGCTTAAAGAAAATTTCTGTATTGGATGGCACATTTAACTGACAGAGAGAACACAAAAGCATTAGAAGAAGATGAATATGTTTTTAATTCTGTACAAGGAAAACTTCAGCAAAGATAGGTCAAGTCAGCACACAGGCTTTGCCCTTTGATGCCTCAAACCCTGTGCAGCCCAGGCTTGGCACTCCCCTGTTGTTCCTCAGAGCAGGCCTCAGGGACTCTTCCCAATCCCTGCTTAAAGCTGCCAATTCCAAGTCCGTCCCCAGAGGGTCCTCTCCCCTCCAGCCTTCCTGCACAATGTAGCTGTCTTTCTAGCTTCCTCCTTCCTCCAGTCCCCAAAGACAGGTACACATGAGATTTTCTTTAAAAATTATTATTAATCACTACAGGGAAACAGAGAAAAGCAAGAATAACAAACACAGAGGAATTATAAAGCTTAAGAAATCTTACAGATTTCTTTATTCTTCTCTTACTGAGAGTGTGACAAAGAGCCTGTCTCTGCTCCTCCCCCTTGCTTTGTTAAACCTTTATCCCTGAGGACAGAGTTCAGCAATCTCCCCAAGCTTCATCTAGGCCAATACTTTCAGAAGAGAACATCCTGATTCCTTTGTCAGAAAAGCCCCCTCTTTTAAGCAGCTGACCTGATTCCCCCATATCTACACATTAGTTCAATAAATACTTATTGAACCCTTGCTGTCCTCCTGGCACTGTGTTAGACCCTGGGAATACAATGGTGAAGATAACATCATTCGTGCCCCAGAGCCTTATCCAATTGTGGTGGAAGAATTTGAATACATATGCATTAATAGGCAGTGTCCTTTTCCTAAGTGACTATTGTATTCAGGTAACTGCCATGGTGGCAGAGATTTTTTAAAAAAATAAGTTTTGTTTACTGCTGTATTCCCATCACCAAGAATAGGGCTTGGCACATAGCTGATGTGCACAACACATATGCTTTGAATCATGAAATGTACTCTGCTAAAAACAGAAAAGTCTTCAGAAATTTCTTCATAGAAGAAAGGCTCCCTTTTATGATTGAGGTATTCAAGAATAGTCCTATAGAAATGATATTCTTCATATGCATAAAACTATGATGAAAAAAGAAATTCACATATTGAAATTTATTTTACTTCATTTGCAACTTCACTTGTCTTCTGTGAAGTGCACTAAAAATATCAGGCAGCGAGTTGCACTAGTATTATCCTGCCTGTTTCAGGCCCAAAATATGGGGGGTAGGTGAGAGAGGGAGGGAAAAGTTATATAAAGACTTCAAGATATCACCAAGCGTCTTATATAGGGATTCAGTCTGTTTGGGGTTCAAAGTTGTCGCAGATTGCATTTTCCCACAATATCTACCAACACACACCATCTTCTTTCAATGTGATTTTGACATTGCTCTTGCTCATATTGAAATGTGAGGTCTTAGTTCCCTCTTTTTCAATCTGGATGGCCTTGTGACTGTGACTAAAATGATGCTACATGACTTCTGAGGCAAGTCCATAAAAGCGACATAGTTTCTGCTGATTTCCTTGAGGCATTCACCTTTGGAGTCCTGAGACAACATATGAGCAATCTGTCTTCTAGCCACTATGCTATGAGAAAGTTCAAACTAGCTCACATGGAGAGATCACAAGGAGAGAACAGACATACAACTATTTGAGGAAATGAAAAGTTCATACAGCTCCCAGCTCCTTCAGCTCCCTGTTGTTCTAGCACCATGGCCCTTCTGACAGCAATCAAGCAAGATGGAGCCAGAAATGCCCAGCTGAGCCCTTCCCAACTGTTCGACTCACAGAAATCTTGAAATATAAGATAATTGTTATTGTTTTAAGTCTCTATGATTTCCAGTGATTTGTGACACAGCTGTAGATATCTGGAACAACAGCAAATGCTGAGTTGTTTTACTCGATCCTAGAAGGAAGTATTGTTGTTTCCAAGTTGTTCCTTATTGTGGTTTCAACAATGCTCACATATAGTTTCTTCTTCTTTTTTGTTCTCTTTTTCTCTTTTCTTCTCTTCTTCTCTTTTTCTCTTTTTTTCCTTTTCTTCTTTTTTTCCTTTTGAGGAATTTTCTTTCCATCTGAGAAAAGGTCAGACTTGGTCTTGGTCTTGGTCGTCTTGAAATAAATCAAAGTACCAAGAATAAGAAATGCAAGCCTCTCCCAGGACTTTAAATCTTGGAAAGAGTAAAACTATTACCAAAATAAATTTTAAAATAGAACTTGATTCATCTCCGCTATCATGCTGTGATTATTACTCAGTGTTCTCTAGATCCTTGGCACTGTTCTGGCTCTTATCCTATTCTAAAACTACTTTTGTGAACTCTCCTACAATGTTATGCAAATTCCTTTTCTGTATAAGTTATCCACCATGAGTTTGATATACATTCTTAGATAATCCAAGTCAAATTTTGAAGTTTCGTTTCCAAACTGATCAATCTACACAAGTAATAATAACAAACTGATGCTGACTCTCCACTTCTTACTGGAGAGAGATTATTTTGGTCCTTGACACCTTTTGCTGTGGTTTACATGTGGTTCGTCCCCACCAAAACTTATGTTGAAATTTGATCCCCAATGTGGCAGTATCAGCAGGTAGGACCTAGTATTAAGTATTTGGATCCTGGAGGGTAGATCCCTCATTAATAGATTAATGCCCTTTCAAGGTGGTGAGTGAACTCTTCTCTTACAGAAGTGGATTCGTTTCCATAAGACCCAGTTTTCAAAAGGAGTCTGATTTCCTCAGTTTCTCTCTCTTGCCTCTTCTCTTGCCATGTGATCTATTTTCACATCTCTTTCTCTTTCACTTTCTCGCATAGGTTGAAGCAACATGAAATGCAGCTGCGCAATCTTGAGCCTTACAGTCACCAGCATTGTGAGCCAAATAAACCTCTTTTCTTTAGAAATTACCCAGCCTCAAGTATGCTGTTATAGTAACACCCTATGGACTAAGATGACATTTTTACATTTGATATTCCCCAGTCAAATTGATGTTCAGGGCTTGCTAAAGGCAGAAATTCTTATTATTCTCTCTTTTTTTGTACTATAGATATTTAATATACTTATATTTACAAATGAATATTTATTCCTCATAGAAAATTATGGAAAATTGTGATAAAATAGAGAAGAAAAGGAAAAGAAGAAATACAGTTTTTCCATATTACTAAGAACACACAGTTAAAACCATGCCCAATTTGAAATAATTTATGTAAGAAAGAAATGAGTTGGCTCATGTAATTAAACTGCATCCAGGGCAAGGATGATGCTGTTTGCAGAGATGATTGGATCTAGGGATTGAACATATCAAGATTTTTCTCCACATTTTCATCTCTGCTTATCTATGTGAGAAAATTTTACTTTCTCCTACATCATAAGAGCTTCCTTAGACAGCTTAGGGGGTGGAAAGATTTAACCACAGACAATTTCAGTCTGAGTCTAGCATCAATGCTCACAGATGACCTCCCAGGAAAGAAATACCTCATCCAGCTGACTCTGTCTTTATTCGGCAGCTGTAATCTTCAAAGGTCTTGCAAATTCCAAGTGTGAAACAACTTGACCAATCCATGTAAACTAGTTGGCACAAGGCAGTCAGTTCCATTCCCCTCAGCCACTCTCGCTGCACTGTTAGTCAGGTGTTTAACTCATAGATAATCTTCATAATCCTCAACCTCATTTCTACTGCCATGAAAAAATGACCCCTTGATAACCCTCAGTGTATCATTAGAACTAAAAATTCCACCCATCCTTGGCTGCCAAATTCACATGATGATTCAGAATTTTCTGGCATTCTTAAGACCTAGGATGTTCAATTGTAGAACACAGGTTACCACCAACAAGCAATTCAAAGGCCTCTCACTTTTAATGCAGGGACAAAAAAAGGACATATATTATACATCTATTACGTACCAAGTTTGTGCTAGTTTTCTTAAATATGCTCATTCTCCTTTTCCCTCAAGAGTGTAAACAGCTGCCCTGAGGTGTATATTCTAGGTTACCAGAATATCTCCAACTTGAGCAAGGACACAAGTCTTCTATTATAGCTGCTGGAGGTTTAGAGAATCAGAATATATCCTAATTATCTATCTCTCACCAAGATTTGAAAACAACTAAGAGATAGACCCAGAATGACAGGAATCAACCGTTAGCTTCACTACTGAATGAAAACTTAGACTGGAGAACCAGGCTTTGATTTGCGAGTAAATAGGGTTCTATTGTTCTCTGTTCCATGCTCACCCTCTCATATCCCCTATTGTCCTAGATTTTGGGTCAACCTCTCTGAGGGATAGTATGTGCCTACAAAATTTATGTAAAGTTGGCTGAGCATGGTGACTCACACCTGTAATTCCAGGCTTTTGGGAGGCTGAGGTGGGTAGATCATCTGAGGTCAGGAGTTCGAGTCCCAGCCTGGCCAACATGGCAGAACCCCTTCTCTACTAAAAATACAAAAATTAGCTGGGCATGGTGGCGCACACCTGTAGTCCCAGCTACTCAGGAGGCTGAGAATCACTTGAAACTGGGAGGTGGAGATTGCAGTGAGCTGAGATAATGACAATGCACTCCAACCTGGGCAACAGAGTGAGACTCTGTCTCAAAAATAGATAAATAAATAAATAAATAAATCAGAAAGAAAGAATTAAAAAATCTCATGTAAAGTTTGAGGGGAATAAGAAGAACAATTTCACAGTTCTTTAGTCATTTAATGGATTATCTTACTGTGTAAAGAAATGTGGACCTGTGAGTATTTCTATTCCAGAGGAAAAGACTGAAGATATAGAGGAGAAATAAGAGGCAGGAATATTATTCTTTTGGTGATAACTCCATTAAAATATGAAGATAGGCTGGGCGCGGTGGCTCCCGCCTGTAATCCCAGCACTTTGGGAGGCCGAGGCGGGTGGATCACAAGGTCAGGAGATCGAGACCATCCTGGCTAACATGGTGAAACCCTGTCTCTACTAGAAATACAAAAAATTACCCAGGCTTGGCGGCGGGCGCCTGTAGTCCCAGCTACTTGGGAGGCTGAGGCAGGAGAATGGCGTAAATCCAGGAGGTGGAGCTTGCAGTGAGCCGAGATTGCGCCACAGCACTCCAGCCTGGGCGACAGAGCGAGACTCCATTTTTATATATATATGACATATATATATATAAAATATATATCATATATATGACATATATAATATATATCATATATGACATATATATAATATATATATCATATATATGACATATATATAAAATATATACCATATATATATATATATATATATATATATGAAGACAGTGGCATAAGCAGTTCCTCCCACCCAGCATACTCCTGGCTACCACAAGTGCAATGGAGATGGATGGGAGTAGTAGTTTAGAATAGTCAAGTGATTTCTGCTCAGCCTCAGGTGAATCAGTGTTCTTTCCAGGTCAAATTCAGCAGCCTTGAAGTTTCCACACTCTGGTAATCAGCAATCCCATCATGCATCACTCTCCATCCTACCTCAGGTACCACCTAAGTCTCCCTCACCCAGAAGCTGTTTTCCTTCCTGGTCTCTGTCCCTAAATCTGAACTCATCACCATGCCCTCTTAAGCCTTGTTACACTGACCCTGGGCAATGGCAATCCACCATCAATAAAATATCCCAACTATCCTCAAATTTTTCTCTGAATCGTCTAAAATAGCCTCCAATTTTTCTCTGAATGGTCTCATCCCTTTCTTTCTCTAACTGAAATATGTGTCCCCTGAGAACTCTGATTCCCAGTTTCTGTCAACCACAGACTAGATTTCTCACAATTTCATCTTCATAGCAACTGGGAAATGGGGATTTTTTTACCCTCCTAGCTCCCGATTGCTTCTTTCAAACCCTTTTCTTTCTTCAAAGACCTCAATTTCTTTAAGGTGCGTGTAATGAGATTTTATCATTTATTTCTGCTCTTTGGTGTTGCTAGTTATAATTTCAGTCCTTTCTTTTCATTTATGGATGACTGTATGTATCCGTTTTCAATACCACTCTGGTCCTCATTTTAAAAAATTATCGATATAAATAGAACAGATTTAACCAACATGCTGGCCTCTCACATCTTGATTCCAAAAATTTCTGTTACGTTGTGCAAAAGTGATTGCTGGTTTTGCCATTACTTTTAATGGCAAAAACTGCAATTACCTTTGTACAAACCTAATACTTCCACATTGCTTTAGCCTCTCATATGATCTACCCTGCTATTACACCAATAATTGTACCTTTATAACCCCACATTTGTCTTATCCTTAATTTGACCAAGCTTTTCTTTCCAATTCATCTCCAAATGCTCACTTCAGAAGTTACCTAGTATTATTGAATTTTCTAACCCATAACCCTATAATATTTGTCCTATAACCTCCTTTCCATTATCACTTCCATCCACCTTTAGCCTCCTTTTCACAGTCTGGCATCATAATCCCTTTTTAAAAACATTCAACTTCCTTTTTCCTATTTAGAATTTTTGTAATCCCTCTGTTATGTTTTTCTATGCTGTGTAACAGGTTACCAAAAACCTAATGGCTTAAAATAATGCCCATTCATTATCTCACAGCTTCCGTAGGTCAGAAGTCTGAACATTAGCTAGATTCTACGCTCAGGGTATAACAAGACTGAAATCAAGTTATCAGGCAGCCCATGTTCTTTTCTGGAGGCTGGGTTAAAGAAAGAACCACTTCCAGGCTCCATTAGGTTGTTGGCAGAATACTTTTTCTTGTGGTTGTAGAGTTTATGAAGCTCACCTCATCCAAACCATCAAAAGAGAGAAAGTGTGTCTCTGTTGCATTAAGTATCTACCTTTAGGAAAGACTTAAGCCCTCTTTTAAAGAGCTCAACTGATTAGGTCATGCCCACCAAGGACAACCTCCCTTTTGATTAATACAAATTCAAATAGTTAGGGACCTTACCTAGGTATCTGGAAAATCCCTTCACTTTTTCCATATTCTATTAGTTAGAAGTAAGCCAAGAGGAGAGAATTAAATATTTGGCTCACTGGGGATTAATTTAGGGTATGTCTACGCAATCTTAGCAAAATCTGAATCCTGGTTTATATTAGTTTAAGTCCAACTTTCTGCTAAATCTGTACCTATATCCAAACATACCTATATTATACAGAATACAAAAATTGCACGTTTCTCTGATAGGCTACTTTTCAAAGACATGATAACAAATCTTGAATGGGTATTTAATACAGAGAATATTTATCTAGAAAGATCTCTTTCACTTCCAGAAAATGATTTTTTATTTTCTCTATTTTCTCAAAACTCCAAATCTTCTCACTTTTCATCCTTAACTATTGACTCTGCCATATAATTAATAAAGAACTACTCATCCTTCTATTATCAAGTCTACCAGCTCCCTATCATCTGCCTGTATTCTGCCTTCCATGCTTTGTCTATTTCTAGTTAGTGAAAAACCTCTTTATTTTTATCAGGAATGTCTCCTCTGTGGATCACTTCCTCGAAGAATTTATTGTCTGCTGGATTTATCTCTTTTGCTCATCAATTTATCCCTCTTCTTTAAAAGTTACCTATCTTAAAACAGAACCTCCAAGAACAAGCTCTTTAGTTTTTCTATAAACGTAAAATTATTCCAAAATAAAAAGGTTGTGACTATAATAACAAAATAATCTCCTTTGTGTACAAATCTCCTCTGGTTGCCTTTGAATTCACCCCTTAAAAGTTGTCTCTCTTTGCTGACTGTGCGTGCTCACCTCTCATTCTCTCCTCACCTTTCCCGATTGGACTTTGGTCATCTTATTAAGAATATCGTTGACTTTTCTTCTTACTGTAGTCAAAACTCAATAATTCTGAGTATTCTCATAATTCTCTTCCATTAATTGCTCATAATTCTCTTCCATTAATTGCTCCCTTCTTGAATGTATTTTTCTCTGGGATTCAATGGCACCATATACAACTGTTTTTTCTTACATTTTACTGTTTTTTCTTCCTCAGACTTTTTTTGCTGGCTCCTTTAAATGATGGCCCTGAGTTTTCTACCTCCACTGTTCCCGATGTAACTTCATCAGTTCTATGACTTTAAATATAATAAATATCATAATGATATGTCTGTCACAGGACTTTCTTCAGGGATATAGACCCAGCCTCCTACTTATTATACATCATCTTCCATGAATCTTTAAAATACATATCAAATTTCATGTGATCAAAATGGAAGTAGTTTTTTTTCCCTCTAAAATTGACTCTTTCCCAAGACGTTTTCTAGCTCACTCAATGGTAAGGCTATTCACTCAGTTGCTTAGTTCAAAAACTTGCAAGACTCATCTCTTCTCTTTTTGTTCTTTTATACTCCATATTCAAACCACTTGGCTCTTAATCAAAAATATATTTTAAATATAATTACTCCTTTAATGGTCTATCCTTGATTATACCTACTAAAGCAGTACTATAGTTCCTTTCGTTCTTTTAACCTAAAATGGTTGCCAGGGGCTTCATTTGGGCTGCTATAATATTGAGTAATTTATAAACAGAATTTTAAGATTTGTCTCTCAAATTCTTAAAACAGAATTTTCCATTGAGATTAAATAAACAAAAATGTGCTTCTCACAGTTCTAGAGGCTGGGAGCTCCACGACCAAGGCACCAGGAGATTTAATGCCTGGTGAGGGCGCTAGGCTTACTTAATATATGGCACCTTATTGCTATGTTCTTATGTGGCCAAAGGGATGGAAGTCTTCCTCAAGCCTTTTATATAAGTGCCATTAGTCCCATTTATAAGGGCAGAGACTTTATGACCTAATCACCTCCTAAAAGTCTCAATTCCTAATACGACCACAATGAGGATTCAGTTTCGGGGTGAATTTTAAAGGGACACAAACATTCAGACAACAGCAGAGGCTTTTCTGCATTATGTTCTTCCTTATTACAAATCTTGTGGAAGAATGTGAGAAAATTTTTTTCTCAAGCAGAGTATATAAATTCTTTAATTTTATTGAATAACATGCTGACTTCTTTCACTGAATCTTAGATTCCTATAAAATTTAATTAATAACTATGCTTGGACAACAAATGTAAACCAGAACAGGTCAATGTACACTTGGTCATATGCTCACTCTAATTGTAGTCATCAAGTCAATGTCATATGCTAACTTTCATCTTGCAAATAGTATATTTCACAGTGCTTTAGCAAAATGTCTTCCTGGTTTTTTTCTTTTCGAGTTTCTCCTTGAAAAGCTTTTTTGTCCATACGTTAAATATTAGCTTTTTAAAAGTTTTGCTCTAAGCTTTTCTCACATAGCATCTTTTCTCTCTGGATAATCCAATCTACTCTAATGGCATCATTTATCATCTATGTGCTGATAATACCAAACCTTTATCTCCATCCTACATAGTACCCATAAACTCCAAATACATGCCAATGTGTGCAAATACATGTTAGATATCAAGAAATACCAAAAGATACCTCAACAATATCTAATACTTTGAGTATTCACAGTATACTAAGTACTATTCTGAAATATTTACATGTATTATCTTGTTAATAACTCTATGAGTTTAGTAATGTTATAATTATATTAACATTCTCCAGAAAACATAACCAATATGATATAGATAGATAGACAGACAGATAGACAGATATATAACCCACATGATGTAATGTACATATAATCTACATGTAGGTTGACAAGTCCTAAATCTGCAAGGTGAGTTTCAAAGAACAGCTGATGCTGCAGTTCAGTTCCAGAGGCCATCAGACTGCAGATGCAAAGAAGAGCCAATGTTTGCCACAGAATACTCTTTCTGTTGGGGGAGGTCAGTTTTTGGTTCTATTCAGGCCTTCCACTGATTTGATGAGGACCACCCACATATGGAGGGCAACTCACTTTCCTCAGAGATCACCAGTGTAAATGTTAATCTTGTAAACGTCCTCAGAGAAATATCCAGAAAAACGTTTGACCAATTATCTAGTCACTGTGGCCCAGTCAAGTGGACATGTAAAATTAACCATTCCAATTATCCAACAACATTCTAAATACGAAGAAATAAAGGTATGTAGAGATGATTCACCAAAGATGACTCAGCTAATAAATGGTGGAATCAGGATTTAAAACTAGGCACTCTGAATTCAGAGCCCATTCTCTTCACTCTCATTATTTCAAATGTATCACCTCCAACACTGAACTCATTGTAAATCTCGGTCTCCTTCTGTGTCCAGTATGTCATTGAAAAGAGTGATACTGCTCATTTTGCAAGTGGTCTAACTAGAAGTCACCTTTAACTACTCCCTCATACTCAATCAATTCATCAAATTCAATAAATTCCTATTGTTTCTACCACCTGAATACATCTCTGCAACAAATTTCCACAACCAGTACCTTAATTGGAAGTTCTATTTTTCCTCAATACCACCTCTTCCATATGCAGTATTGCAGCCAGAGACACCTAATCTCCATCTCTAACTTCATGACTTTGTATATATTATTTCCTCTGACCTAGAACATATCCCCACTTTTCTACTTCTGGACAATCACAAGTGCATATTCACACATACACTGACACCACCTACCTAAATCCCAGAGTTTGAATAGACCTCAGATAAGAAATTACTTTTCACCAGCATTATTAATTGATATAATAAGAGCTAGTAAATTGGTCTCTTTAAGGGATTTCCCATCCTCATAATCAGTGTGTATTACCTGTAGCCTAATCACCTGCAGCTATAGTCTGAATATATTCCCCAAAATTCATGTGTTAGTAAGGTAATCTCCAATGCAACATTGTTGGTAGGTGGGTCTTAATGGAAGGCCTTCAGGTCATGTGGGTTCCACCCTCATGAATGGATTACTATCACTATTAAGAACTTGCAAGAGTGAGTTCTTTCTCTTTTGCCCTTCCACTTTGCACCATGTGAGAATGCAGCAAGGAAGCCCTCAACAGGTACCAGTGTCCTGATCTCAGACATCCTAGCCTCCGGAATTGAGAAATACATTTCCGTTCTTCGTAAATTACCCAGTTTCAGGTATCTTGCTATAAAAGCACAAAATGGACAAAGGCAGGCATTGGTGCCAGAGGAATGGGATGTTGCTATATAACAAATACTTAAAATATGGAAGAGATTTTGGAACTGGTTAATAGGTAGAGGCTAGAACAGTTTTGAAGTACATAACAGAAAAAAACAAAAAACAAAAAACAAAAACCTGTATTGCCGTGAATGAAGGATTAAGGCCAATTCTGTTCAAGGCTCAGAGGAAGAGAAAAGCTGTAGGAAAAGTCTGAAACTTCTTAGAGATTCCTTAAGTGGACGTGTCCAGAATGCTCGAAGAGATGCAGACTATAAAGGCCATTCTGATGAGGTCTCGGACAAAAATGAAGAATAAGTTGTTGAAAACTGAAGAAAAGGCCATCTTTTTTATAAAGTAGCTAAGAACATCACTAAATTATGTTGGTGTCCCAGGACTTTATGAAAATCAGAGATTAAGAGTGATAAACTACGATACCTGGCAGAAGAAATCTCTGAGCAGAAGAAATCTCTAACCTGTTCAGTATGTGCTGCAGCTGTTCTTAACTGCTTTTAGTAAAATGTAAGAAGAAAGAAATGATTTAAAGGTGGAATTTACAATCTTAAGGGAAACAGAGGAAAAAATTTGAAAACCTCTCACCCTGGCCATGTAAATAATTTAAAAATTATGTTAGGGAAAGAGAATACCATGGGTGTGGCCAAAGTATTATTTGATGGAGAGATTAGTATGAATCAAAGAAATTCAGCTGCTATTCATCAAGACAATAGGAGAATGACCCCAAAGGCATTTTGGAAATCCTCAAGGAGGTTGCCTCTTCTGTCGTAGCCCCACAGTGCTAGGACTTTGAGGCAGAATGGTTTAAAGGGATGAGCCCAGGGCACCTGTAGGACCCCAGGGATCACTGCCCAGGGCTGCCTTGGGTCTTTACTCCCCACGTGCCAGCACAGCACTCCTTCACCACCCCAATTGTGGCTCAAATGTACCCAACTGCAGTCCAGTTGCATCCCAGGCCACTGTGCCCCAAAGGGTGCAAGTGGTGAGCCTTGGCAGCAACCGCATGGTGCTGATGGTGCAGGCACACAGAGGGGATGAGCTGTCAAGGCATGGCTTCCCGCACCTGGATTTCAAAGGATGTCTCCAGCAGCCTCAGGACTCTGGCAGAGATGTGCTACAGTGGTATAGCTGCCACAGAAAGATCCACCTCCACCCCACCCGCCCAAGCCTCAGGCAATGCTCAGTGGAACTATGGGGTCCAGGCTACTGCAAAGATCTCCCACAAGGGCAACGCCTAGTGGACCTGGGGAAACAGGAGGGCCCTGAGACTCCAGTCCTGTAGAGCCACCAGCACCCAACACCAACCTGGAAGAGTTGCAGGAACTTTCTTCCAGCCCCTGAGAGTGGTGTGGGCAGTACCCAGCAAAGCCATGGGCTTGGAGCAGCCAGGAGTCTTGATGACTCAACGTCCGCCCCCGTGTGTCTGAAAGGCAGGTCATGGAGTCAAAGATTATCCTCAAACTGAGATTTCACATTGTTTGCCATTTTGAGTTTTGGACTTACTAGGGACCTGTTACTCCCTCTTTCTCTTCTATTACTTTTTGTGATGGAATGTTTATCCTATGCCTCACCTACTATTGCATTTTGAAAGCACATAAATTGTGTGGTTTCACAGGCTCACAGCTGAAGAGAAGTACTTCAGGAAGAATTGTACCACAAATCTCACCCAAATCTCACTTAGATGAGATTTTGGACATAGACTTTAAAGTTTGTGGTGAAACAAGTTAAAACATTCGGGGCTATTGGTATGGAATAAATGTATTTTGCATGGAAAGAACATGAATTTGTGGGGCAAGAGGCAGAATGCTATGGTCTGAATATGTCCCCTAAATTTGAAAATATGTCCCCTGTGTGTTGGAAATTTAATCCCCAACACAACAGTATTGGGAGGTGCAGTTAATGGGAGGTATTTTGATTGGGAGGGCTCCACCTTCATGAAGGGATTCATACTGCCATAAAAAAGGGACTGTGGGAGTAGATTTTCTGTCTCTTTCCCTTCTGTCTTTCGCCTTGTGAGAACACAGCAAGGGAGTGCACACAGGATGCTGTCACCTTGATTGTAAACTTTCCAGCCTACGGAACTGTGAGAAATAAGTTTCTTTTCTTTGTAAGTTATCAAGTTTTAGGAATTCTGTTATAGCTACACAAAATGGACTAAGACCTGGTTAGCTATTTGATTCTTTCCCTACATGACAGGCTCCTTGAAATCTTCTTTGTGTGATATAGTGCCTGTATATTATAAACACTCAAAAATTGCCTGTTAGGTAAATGCATCTCTCTATTTTTTCTCTTATATCCACCTTGTCTTTCTTAAATTTGCCATATCCTACTCAGGGATGCTATACTGAAATGCAGGACCATGTCAATATATACCATTACGAAAAGTATAAAGAAAATGCTTATTGCTCTTTAATGTTTAAAAATACATTTGGAACATTCTAGTGGCCAGGTTTTGTGTCATCAGTCAATATTTTGCCATGTGAAACTGATGATCAACAAGATCAGTCAGGAAAATATTCAGTTTTATCTACACTGATAAGTGAAGCATGTCCAGTGGGAGCTCTGTTTAGACTTTCAACATTATGTAAGAATCCCCAAGGAGGTAGATAGCACTAGCCATGGAAATGGGAGTCCCTAGGCAGAAATCATGGTTTCGGGTGTTCTGTGACAGGAAGAACAGAAGACCACATTCCAAGGCTAGAGAGAAGAAATAGAAAAGATAAACATGGGTGGAGGAGGTCCAAGCTTTGGCCATGTGAACAGAATTATTTTTATCATTAGAGAATAGACATATAAGCAGTAGCAAAGGTAGAATCTCAGGAATTTGGGGGAGGTGTATCTTAATTGCATAAGCATATGTCTGCCCACTGTTTTGTGTAGCTCTGTCATGTCATGTGACTCGGATAGGACTTCAGAGCTACTTAGAAATAACCATAGTCACAGATGACTCAGGAAATTGTGAGCCAAGCCTATCATTGGGAGAGGCTGGAAGGTACTGAAACACAACGGTAAAATTTTTCCTTTCTTTGATGATTTCTGTCCACACGTTAGTACTGACTAGAAATGCAGTCAACATTATTTCTTACTGACTTTCCTATAGAGCTTCTCTATTACCAAAGCTTAGTTAACAGGAGATTTTTGTAGCCATAAAATATTCCATTGTGCTTCCTCCTTTCTGTTATTCCTTTAGGATCTCCTCTTACCCACCCATGTTTACACTATAGAATAGTGATCAAGAGCAAGGACCCGAAGATAAGGCCTAATATCAAATTCTGCCGATACCACACACAGATGAGTTATGTAACCATGGAAAGGTTACTCAATCTCTATGCCTCAGTTTTCTTGTTTATAAAATGAGGAAAATTATAATGCCTCCATGTCAGAATTATTGTGAAAATTTAGCCGTTAATAGTGAGTAAAATCTTAGAAGGGTACTTGCAACATAATAAGCTTTGTATGGTGTTAGCCATTATTTTACAGAGTTAAATATACTTTCCCATTCTTGAATAATACTTTATGCATACCTCTATTACAGCTCTAATCACATTGCATTCCTTGTACTTTACTTGTATATCTCCCCTCTGAGTTGGTAAGCCTTTGAGGGCATATTATATTCTCTGCATTCTTGAGTGTATAACACTGTGCCCAACATTGACCAAGGATGAAATTTAAGTCGATAAATCAATTAATTCCCGTGAAATACACAATGCAATTTTTCTTGTTTCTTCCAAATGAAAAAGGGCTATATTATTTAACAATTTATTTAAAATTTAGAAAACAAATGAAGGAACACAAAGTCATTCCTAAACTCCTGGGTTTATGCCAACAAGAGCAAGGAGTGCTTCAAAATGTGATTCTGAAGTTACATTTGCTTTATTTAAAAATCATAATATATTACAGTAATTAAACTGTTTCATGACCTCATTGAAATCCTGTAAGGCTTAATTAATGTTTATAGAGCCTTTTGCAATCCTCAGGTGAGAAGCACCAGGAAAGTGTAAGAAATCATTATTGTTATCACTGATTCCATCTTAAATGATTGCAAGGAGTTTGCCTCACCTAAATTTGCTGATTAAATTCAAGCTATGACCATGCAGAAACACAAGCAAAATTCATTTCTACAATGTAGCTCAGCTTTTCTTGTTCAGAAGGTTGTAGACAAATAAAAATACAGTCATCTCTTTATACCCATGGGGGATTGGTTCCAGGACACCCGCCGGATACCAAAATCTGCAAATGCTCAAGTACCTTATATAAAATAGAATAATATTTGCATATAACCTACAAATATCCTCCAGTATACTTTAAGTCATTATTACTTAAAAGTCACTAGATTACTTGTAATACCTAATACAAGGTAAAGAGTATGTAAATGGTTGTTATACTGTATTTTTAAATTTTTATTATGTTTTATTGCTGTATTATTTTTTATTTACTTTTTAAAATATTTTAAATCTGCAATTAAATTCATGCAGGCAGAACCCACAGATATGAAGGGGTAACAATGTATAATTTTTCAATGTAACTATTGTTCAGAGAGGTGACATATAAAATTGATGATAAATAATGGGTAAAGGCAAAAACATGAGAGTAGGCCATTGGCCTCAACTATACCACCTGGGATCTTGTCCTTGCAAAATATCTTCCTATGAAGTTTGGAATGAGGCAGATCTAGGTTGGAAAACTGTCTCTATAACCTTCTTTGTTTGTAACTTTGGGAAAATTACTTGGGGGAGCAAGGGCTACACCGGATAGGTAAAAGACTCTAACCCAGTCCTTAACATAGGACCTGGCACATAGTACGTGGTCAACATATTATAAATTTCAATATATAAGTGATTGTATAATGATGCATATTAAACTGTTAAAATACATTATCACCAACATTTAAAAGATTTAATCACCTCTATCTTTTGAAGGGCCATCCTTCTATCATCCAAGATGACTTATTCCCCAAGAGCTCTGAATAACTGCATTTTGCTGTGTTATTTCCATGACTAACAATTCTGATTTCGAAGGGCACTCAATCATGAAGTCATATCAAAGGCTTTAACTAAGGTGTTCTGTTTATCTATTGCTGCATGACAAACCACCTCAACATTTAGTGGTGTAAAACACCCATTTTTATTATGCTCACAATTCAGAAAGGTAGAGAAGGATGATCTCATCCCTGCTTTGTGATGACTGGAACCTCAGCCAAGATGACTCAAGTATCTCAATTTATCTGGGCCAGTTCAATGATATTCATATGTCAAGAACCTTTGTTTTGCCAAATTCATCTTCAATTTTCTCTCATTGTGTCTCCTCGAGCTGAAATGTCCAAGATGGCTTTTTAATTTAAAAGTATGTTGCCTCAGTTGGGATGGCTGACACAACTGGGACTAGCAGGTCATCCCTCTCTCTGTATGTAGTATCTCCACATGACTAGCTTGAACTTCTCTAAAGAATGGTATTCTCAGGATTTCTTACATGGCAATGACTTCTCCTAGGATGAGCATTCCAAGAGGCATGGACAGAGTTGCACAGGTTCTGATGACTTAGGCATAGAAGTCTAGAACATCACTTTTGCCACATTCTGTGGATCCAGCAAGTTACCATGGGCGTCCTAGGCTCACAGGGATAAAATTAGATTTCAATTCTCAGTTGCAGGAGTAGGAAAGATTCCACATCCACTTTTCATCTTCCCCATAAGAGAAAAATCATTTATTTCTTAACTTTCTAGAAGTCAAAAAAGCATCATGAAGAAGAATAATTCTTCTTCTTCTTCTTTTTTTGAGACAGAGTTTCACTCTTGTCGCCCAGGCTGGAGTGCAGTGACGTGATCTTGGCTCACTGCAACCTCCACCTCTGGGGTTCAAGCGATTCTCCTGCCTCAACCTCCTAAGTAGCTGGAATTACAAGCACCTGCCACCATGCCCGGCTAATTTTTGTATTTTTAGTAGAGACAGGGTTTCTCCATATTGGCCAGACTTGTGTTGAACTCTTGACCTCAGGTGATCTGTCTGTCTTGGCCTCCCAAAGTGCTGGGATTACAGGTGTAGCCACCGTGCCTGGCTGAAGAATTCTTCTTTATTAGCTGCCTGATACACTTCAAAGATTTAGAGAGATAAGCTATAAACTTGGTTCTGCCACTTATTAACTGTGTGATTTTGAACACATCTCTTAATCTCTCATCTTGTCTTCTAATGTATCAAGGAGAAAAATAATGTCTTTTTTATCCATATCACTGATTTGTTGAGAAGGTGACATAATGGAAGAAAAAGGTTAAGAAAATTTAGAAATCCTACACAGCTGCTAGGTATCATTGTTAGTGAAATACAGGCAGGAAATTATAGTCACTAGGATTTGCAGGTCTAATTAAGAAGAGTTAGTTGCCTTGAGTTCCTAGACTCCTGACTGAGGCACATAGAAATTTCATGACTAAATAATAGTTTATTCAATTTGAAGTCAAATTTCAACCTCAAACTTGAGGCGTTGGTTGTACCTTGGTCTAACTCTTTGTCCAAGGCCTTTGAGTCTCCCAACTGACTGATATCTATCTCACCTGGAAAGAGGAATAAGATGAAAATTTTCCATGTACGTAATAACTAAACCATATAACCATTTTGTGACTTTTTATCAATTCTAAGTTTATTTGATTATAAATATGAACACTTGATCATTTGTTCATTTTGTGGACAGAAGACCTTTAGGCTCTAATTCTTGCTAACAATCAGCTGAGGAAGGGAAAATATATCTGAGCAACAATTTAGTAAAAACTGGAGTGTAGTTGCTCCTGTGATCCCTAACATCTACATGGCTTAAAGATAGGGTCCTGTTGTGTGTAGTTTTCAAAAATATGAGTCTTCCCTTCACTTTGTGCTTCTGAGTATTTTATCACTTTTTAAAAAATGTGTCTATTCTGGGATTATTTCAAGAAAGATAGAGATTTCCTTGAACAATGTTTAAACAAAACATTTAAACTTAGTAAGGTAATATGGTATAGAGACAACAGCACCAGCCTAGTATATGTCAATACTTGGGATATAAATGTTTGAGCTTCAGTTTCCTTTGAAGACAATGAGATCAGAATATTGGAATTACTGGAATTACGAGATTCTATGATTCTTTGGTTGATTTTTTTTCCCCAAATATGTGACCATTGCTGATTCTGAAACAATGTAACTATAAACGAAGCGTAACTTAAAACCCAAACAGTGAGATGGTCTCTGGCAAATTTCTACTGTGACAGAACAACAACAGCCCTGACTTGACAGAGGGTTTCCAAGTAGTTACATTCCTAGAATCACTTATGGTATGAGACAAGTGAAAAATTCTACATATTCTAAGAAGCCACCAAGGTATATGTTCTCCCAGCTTCTCCTTAGTTCATACTGCTTTTAAGGCATCAAAATGATTCTTGGATCTGTCTGCCATTAAGTCTCATGTCCACCTTCCAGGTTTCATCTTTCTTTACTTTTGGCAATATTTGACACTGATAACCAGATTCTCTTTAAACTTACTCATTCTTTGATTTCTGGGACAAAACTCTCTTGGTTTTCTTCCTACTGCTCTAGTACATTCTTCACAATCCTCTTTATGGCTTTTTCTTCTATTGCCTAATCCTTAAAGGTTTGTGTGGCACAAACCTTTCTCTATGTATGCTTTTTGAATGATCTCACCCATATCCAAAGCTTTCATCATCATCAATTTGACATCTAGCCAATAAATACTTATTTACTGTCTTTCATCTTCCAGAGACTATAATCTGATGTTCTGAATTTAAATCTACAGCCTGGTTCTTAATGCTGAGCTGCACACATGCATATACATCTGCATACTAAATATATTCACTTGCAAATACATGACATAGTAGAATTAGCCGTCATGGTCTATGTGAATGATACTCCCTGGAGTTGTGCAGCTCTCTGCCTTTCCCAATGTATGACTCAAAGTCAGCTTGTCCAAAATTAGACTCATCTTCTATTCTCGAAATGACCATTGCTCCTCCAGTGTTTTCTAGCTCAGTGAACGAGATTCAAAATTGGCAAGTTGTGAAATCACTGAGTCATTTGGATCTTCCACTTAATAAAAAGGGAGAACAACATCAACCTTAAAAGAATATTAAGGCTCCTCTAGAAGACTAAGCAAAATGATAAATGCGTAACACCCATTCTAGTGCTTTGTGCCTATTAAGTATTCAACATTTATTACTCTCCATCCCATCAATGTCCAAGCCAGAAACAGGACCTCATCTTTGATTTTTTAAAAAAGTTTTCAGCTCCTTCAGCAAGTTCAAAAACACCTCCCTCTTTTCCTATTGTTTTTTTTTTGGAGATGGAGTCTCGCTCTGTTGCCCAGGCTGGAGTGCAGTGGTGCGATTTCGGCTCACTGCAAGCTCTACCTCCCAAGTTCACGCCATTCTCTTGCCTCAGCCTCCTAGTAGCTGGGACTACAGGTGCCCACCACTATGCCCGGCTAATTTTTTGTATTTTTTTTAGTAGAGACGGGTTTCACTGTGTTAGCCAGGATGGTCTCGATCTCCTGACCTTGTGATCTACCCACCTTGGCCTCCCAAAGTACTGGGATTACAGGCGTGAGCCACCAAGCCCAGCCTATCTTCCTATCTTATCCTACTAACTGGTTTTCCTCATCTTAGCCATGCCCCCCTCTCTATCTATCTCTTACATCTTTTCTTCATTGAATTTTCAAGATGCTATTAAATTCTGTTGTTCCATTTGACACTCAGCACAGGCTTTCCACAGCTAATATGGCTTGGCTGGGTCCTCACCCAAATCTTATCTTGAATTGTAGCTCCCACAATCCCTGTGTGTCATGGGAAGGACCCGGTGGGGGGTAATTGAAACATGGGGGCAGGTTTTTCTCTTGCTGTTTTCATGATATTGAATAAGTCTCATGAAATCTGATGGTTTTATAAAAGGCAGCTCCCCTGCACATATTCTCTTGCCTGCCCCCATGTAAGATGTGTTTTACTCCTCCTTCATCTTCTGCCATGATTGTGAGGCCTCCCCAGCTATGTGGAACTGTGAGTCCATTAAACCTCTTTATCTTTAAAAATTACCCAGTCTCAGGTATTTCTTCATAGCAGTATGAGAACAGACTAATACTGCAGCATTTGGGGCAAAAGTCCAAACTTCTAAGCTTCGCACATAAGATACTTCATGACATGGCCTTGTTTCACATCCACCACTTTTCCCCTTATACTCTGATCCAGACAAACTCACCTCTTTCATTTCCTTTGTAATTTGCTGCTTCTGCTGCTGGAAATGTCCCTCCTTCTTTCTCTAATTTACTTCTGCTACTGTTTCAGAATTTAGCTCACGGTCATCTTTTTAAGGACATTCTTCTGGATGCTGAGATTGGATTAGGTTCCTATCCTGCTTACATGTGGCAGTAGAATAAGGTCCCTGAAAGCATAAACTGCCTCTTATCCACCTTTGTAATCCCAGTGCCAAGCAAAAGGCCCAGAGCGCATATACTTATGCAAGCAATGAATGAAAGAATGGATGTATGAAAATGGTAGCATCCAAGTGAATGCTATCCAGGCAATGATCACAGCTGTTAAAATTGTATATAGAGAGAAATATTTAGGCTGCATTAGATTGGGGATAGTGGAGGTTGCAGGGAGCAGCTGAAGGCCAATCTGTGATCCTTCCTGGGATTCTGATGGAACTGAGTATGTCTATGGAATGGAGGAACTAGCAGACAGGAACCTATTTGTGTGATACACTAATGAGCCTCTATTAGGAAAGAAAATCCAAGGCAGTGTTTCTCCATCAGGGCTTCAAGAGTTCTAAGATTTTTTTAAAAAAGCTTTATATTTCACTTGGATGATAACACAAATAGCTACAATACATTATAAGAACACACTAATTTATAGCTGGGCAATACAAGAGTTTTCAGAGTCAGTGTTAGTTTTTACCTAATGCAATTTTAATTACTGTCTGCTAATAAAAAGAAAAAGAAAGGAAGAAATCTGTTTGACACATAAACACCATTTAACATAAAACATAAGCCAAACTACATCAAAGCTCATTGAATAAAAAAAAGAGTCCATGATATACTGAAGAGCTGAAATTGGTGGAGAAATTTAATACATGCCACTTTAAAATTAGAAATATATTGTGCCATAGCATATTGATGCCATATTCACATTATCGGAATTTAGTTTCAACCCAACAACATCATCCATCACAGTACACTAATGTTGTCATTTTTAGATACTTTTTCTGTTTTTATTTAATTTATAAACTTATTTTTGCTTTATATTACATAACAGCTTTACACATACAAACATTTAAGGACAGTATAATAAAAACAACTTAGTATAATGCTGGAAACTTGAGAGATTATCTTTTTAAAAATAATTTGCACATTACTCAGAATGGAAAAAGACTTGTGTTGATGAAAAAAGGATCAGGTCATAACAAAATTGGGAGTAAAAGCTTCTTTGTCAGAGTAGAAGGTTTTACCTCCTAGCCCAGCATGTGCACCAATACATATATACACACTACGCACAAACACACATGCACACATAAATGTTACACATACACAGACACACAACATAGCTAACTCCCACACAAGAATACACACAAGCAACATACAACAGACTTAAACATACACACTTGCATAGTAACATGCATGTGACACACATACACATATTTACATATATCACAAACAGCCCCATGCATACAGAAAACACACACACACACACACACACACAAACTTCCATGAATTTATGTCTGCATTTTATTAAGAGAGGAAAAGGACAAAAAAATATAAATTGAGAGCTCAGTTCTCTAGAGCTTAGTGCTACAGTTTTTAAAACAAGCCGTCTTGAATTAAGCTGCTCAACTAACAACCTCAACTGTACCCTATCCTAGCTGAATATCCTAGCTGGACATTCAAGTTCAGTTCCTCACTCTTCTGGTCATTAAATTGGGAAGGATAGTGAGCACTTAGCTCACGGAATTGTTTAGAGAAGTGAATGCATTATTGCGTGATGACAACTTTAACACTACCTGGCACATAGGAAAAAAATAAACAGTGGCCTCCTTTGGTAAAAATTTAGATTTGATGGACAGAGAGTGCTGCTTTGGGATTCTATGTGAGCTGCAAAATTAAAGAGGGTTTCTCCCTTCTTTTGTCAGAAAAAAATGAGAAGCCTGGGAGTTGTCCCTAATCTCTTGCAGTTTGTTACAACCCACACTTAATCAATAACCAGTCTTGTTGAATTTTTTTCCCTCTGAAACTCTCTTTGGTTGATGTGTGTCTCTTCAACTCATGTGGGCTGAGGCAAGAGGTTTATAACTGCTTTCCCCACACCTACTTTGTTTTCCCCAGTGCAACCAAGCAGGACATTTTACAAAAGCAAATTTCATCCTTATTCCCTTAACACTTAATGACTTCCCAGTGCTTTGAGGATAAAGCTCTGCACAATCCAACCCTCTCAAATTCAATATGCTCCTTGCTAGGTCAAGACACTCATCTCTGTTGCGTGCCACTCCCCTCTTAGAAAGCCTCATAAGAACAAGGACTGTCTATTTAAGTTAACCATTGTCTCTTTATCACCTACTAGAAGCCTCTCTAAATGTTGATTGGATGGATGAACAAAACACAACACTGTTATAATACATCAGCAGATGTGCGCTCTATCTATTTTGCCTTTAAATTATCCAGTTTGGGTGGAAAAGGGTGCTGACCAACAGGAAAGACAATGATGATATGATGTCATATACCATGGGGTACTGATATGATAGGACTGTACCCCATGGTATATGACAGTATCTCGTGAAAGGTGGTAGTAACAGTGGTACCATCACTATCGTTCACCATATGTTGGGAATAATATGTTCACCATATGTTGGGAATAAGGTAACCATAAAACTGTCAGTGGTGCCTAATGAACATATTGGCTTCCAGTAAAAGGAATATAGACTAGAAGTGGTATCTTTTGTTTGTTTCGCTTCTTGCCTTTTGTTTTTAATCTGTAGTTTCACAAAGATTTCTTTGTGAACACAAATGAGATTCCTCCTGGCTCTGTTTAGTAATACATAGTGATTTCTTTGTAGCAGAATGGAGGGCTGGTAAGATCCAGGAAAAAATGGCGGCTATATAGCTGTATCTCCCCTTCCCCGTCCCAACCCCCGGTGAAATAAAAGACCTGTGCTGGTCTGGTTCTCTGACATGCATGCTAATGGGAAACTCTACACACATATCACAATTGTATTCACACCCAGCATAGTTTGCTTAGCTCAAGCCATGATAGGGAATGAGGATGGGAAATAAAGTTCTTGGTTCATTGGCTCTAGTCTCTCTTGGTTCCATGGAGACATGCTTGTCAAGGCAACGTGGTTAAGGAGGACTAGAAAAATGCATTGTTAGGTTTGAGATGCCTGATGCTCACAGATTTCCTCCTATATGCCTTTGTTTGGTATAAGAGATACCAGTGGTCTGTCTGGTAATTGGGAGCAATATCTGAATATTCAACTAAAAAGGGTCTGTATTCAAGTTGGGAAACTTTAGCTTACATACATGTTTGATTCAAGCATCTGCTATACATGTACCCCTATCACGTGTACCCCATCACACTACTGATATCACCTTATATCACTACAGACATATCACTACAGGTATTATCAAAAGGTAATTGCTGTTAACTATGTGTACTTTTTCAATTCATTTATATTATCTTTTCCAAATTCTTAAACTCTTATTTGTGGGATAGACTCAATTCAAAGTAGTTTCAACACTCCGTTCAGATATTAACTTCATTTTCCCTCCAGCATAACCCCATCGTATAAAGTAAATGACCTGATAACTAACAGTTGAATGCTCTAGTTAACTCTGATATTTCAATAATTCCTCTGTGAACTTTTTTGTAAAATGAACAATTTCTCTGTAATAAAAATGATCCTCCCCAGTTATTGTCTTATAGATATGCAGAGATGGGAAATCATTTTTAAGTGAGTAAATTGTAGATTTTCTCTAACTGAATGTGTATATACTTATTAAATGAAAGTTACTGTGAACATTATATATACTCATTTGTTCAAAATTTAACTGTTTCCCTTTAACACTAAAATTACAAGAGAGAGATTTTTTTTTCTTTTGTCATTTCAAAATTCTGCACTGTTTGGGGATCAGGGTTCATATTGTAAAGAAGATATTTTGCATTTTTATTTGTTTTGATATTATTTATCAGATTTTTTGAAATGGGGGGATATCTTTCTTTTTTTATTATACTTTAAGTTCTAGGGTACATGTGCACAACCTGCAGGTTTGTTACATAGGTATACATGTGCCGTGTTGGTTTGCTGCACCCATTAACTCATCATTTACATTAGGTATATCTCCTAATGCTCTCCCTCCCCAACCCCCACCCCATGATAGACCCCAGTGTGTGATGTTCCCCATCCTGTGTCCGAATGTTCTCATTGTTCAGTTCCCACCTATGAGTGAGAACATGTGGTGTTTGGTTTTCTGTCCTTGTGATAGTTTGCTGAGAATGATGGTTTCCAGCTTCATCTATGTCGCTACAAAGGACATGAACTCATCGTTTTTTATGGCTGCATAGTATTCCATGGTGTATATGTGCCACATTTTCTTAATCTAGTCTATCATTGATGGACATTTGGGTTGGTTCCCAGTCTTTGCTATTGTGAATACTGCTGCAATAAACATATGTGTGCATGTGTCTTCATAGCAGCATGATTTATAATCCTTTGGGTATATAACCAGTAATGGGATCACTGGGTCAAATGGTATTTCTAATTCTAGATTCTTGAGGAATCGCCACACTGTCTTCCACAATGGTTGAACTAGTTTACAGTCCCACCAACAGTGTAAAAGCGTTCCTATTTCTCCACATCCTCTCCAGCACCTGTTGTTTCCTGACTTTTTAATGATTGCCATTCTAACTGGTGTGAGATGGTATCTCATTGTGGTTTTGATTTGCATTTCTCTGATGAACAGTGGTGATGAGCATTGGTGGGGGGAGGGATATCTTTCAATAGGAGAGGATGATTTCCCAGGAATCAATTTGTTATATAATGTTAGTGTTTTTTCACATACTTGATATTTTTCAAATGCTGCAACTGTTCTACAGAAAATGCTGATCCATCCACAATCATTTCACTCATTTGCTCCTTCATTCATTCAACAAAATATTTACTGTGTAATTACTATACATGCAACATCCAACGCATTTTGACAGGTTTTTAAAGGTTTGATCGACAAACAATAAACTGCATATATTTAAAAAGTGTTCAATTTGATAAATTTTGACATATGTTTGTGTCTCTGAAACCAATACCACAATAAAGGTAAGGGGCATACTCTTTACCCCCAGAACTTTACTTGTGACATATCATCCTACCCCAACTGCCATCACCAGTAACCACTGTCCTGTTATCTGTCCCTATAGTTTAGTTACATTTTCTAGAGTTTATATGAATGGAATTTTTGTCTTTCTTCTTTTACTCAGCATACTTACTTTGGGGTTTGTCCGCAGTGTTTTGTATATTAATAGCATAGTAATTTTTATTGTTGAGTAGTAATCCACTTTATGCATACACTACAATTTGTTTATTCATCCGTGATGGGCATTTGGGTTAATTCTGGTTTTTAACTATAATAAAGATGCTATGAATATTCAAACACAAGTCTTTGTATGAACTTACGTTTTCACTTCTCTTGGATAAATGCCCAGCATTAGAAAATCATATAGTAGATATATCTGCTGTATCTAGTTTAATTATTTTAAGTACAACTTTTTCAAACTGGTTGTAACATTTTGCATTTGAAACTGTAGTGTATGGAATTACATTTGCTGTGCATCCTCATCAACACTTGATATGGTCAGTCTTTTCCATTTTAGCCATCTAATATACGTGTAGTTATATATCATGTTTTTAATTTGAATTGACCTGATTTATGTTAAATATCTTTTCAGGTGTTCACTTGCCATCCCTCTTTCCTCCACAGTGAAGTATCTATTTGAATCTCTTTTCCCTATTTGCCACTGGATTGTTTATTCTCTTATTACTGAGTTTAGACTATCTTTATAGATAGTCTAGGTACGTTCTTTACTGAGATGTAATTGCCAAGAAGTTCTCAATCTGTGGCTTGTCTTTTCATTCTCTGAACAGTGTCCTTTAAGATTTTTAATGTTAAGTTCAGTATATGAATTTTTCCTTATGTAGATCATGCCTTTGATGTTATAGATAGAAATTTTTGTCTAACCAAAGGTTTCAAATATGTTTTCTTAGGTTTCTCCTAAAAGCCTCAAAGTTTTAGATTTTATACTTAGGCTCATGTCTCATTTTAAATTAATTTTTGGATGTAGTGCAAAATGGAAACTCATTTTTTGGGCATGTGAATATCCTTGTCCCACACTATTTCTACAAAGGCTATAATGTTTCTCCTGAATTGCCTTTGCACTTCTGTTAGAAATAGTTGTTCATATGTGGATCTAATTCTGAAATCTCTATTTTCTTTGCTATATCTGTCTATCTTTATACCAATATTAAACTGTCTTGATAGCTGTACCTTTATAATTATTCATGATACTGTCTCATTTAAAGTTGTTTTGGCTATTCTAGGTTTTTTACATTGAATAGGAATTTTGGAATTGACTCATCAATTTCTACAATAGAGTCTGCGGAGATTTTTACTAATATATTAAATGTGTTTTTCAATTTGTAGAAAATTGTTGTCTTGGCAATATTGAGTCATTGAAACCATGAACAAAGCATGTATCTCCTTTTATTGAGAGCACCTTCAATTTCTTTCAACAATATTTCATGGCTACCATTATAATTATTTTACATATTTTGATAGATTTACTTCTAAGTATTTGATATTTTTCATGCTCTTCTAAATGGCATAAATTTATTAATGTAATTTTAAAATTATTTGTTGCTTATATATACAAACACAGCTGACTGTTTCTTTATTACATACACTGCATCTGCACTTATTGCTTCTATTAACGTATTGGTAGAGTCAACATACTTTCTACATAAATGATCATGTCAACTGTGAATACAGAATTTCTGTTTTGGCTTTCCACTCTAAATGCCTCTATTTTTGTATCATGTGTTTTTATCCTGACTGGAACCCATGGTAACATAAGTAAAAGTAGAAAGTAGACACTCCTTGCTTCTTTTCTAATCTCAGAGGTAAAATATTGAGTTTTCAATATTAATTGTGATACTATCTGGAGATTTTCCTTGGATATCCTCTATCAGGTTGAAGACATTCCCCTCCATTACTGAGAATTATGTTGTTGTTTTTAATCACCGATAGATGTTGGAACTTAAATGACTTTTTTTCAATGATCGAGATGATTATATTTTTTTTTAATTTTTAGTTTGTTAAAGGAGTGTTTTTGTTTTAAAAACACTTTCAATGTATTGTTAAATTTCATTGCCTAAGTGTTTTAAAAATACTTCATGTCAATTGTTATTACATATATTGGTTTGTAGTTTTTATCTCTTACGGTGTCTTTGCTTTTTGAACCAGAGTAATGCTGGCTTCATAGAATGACTTAGGAAGCATTTCCTCATTTTGAATTTTTTGGAAGTTTGTGTAAAATTACTGTTATGTTTTCTTTATTGTTTAGTAAAATTTACTAATAGAACCATCTAGACTAGTATTTTGTTTATATGTTTAGAAATTTATATTTTAAATAGGTATAGTTCTAATTGAGTTATCTATTTCTTCTTGATTGAGATTGGTAGTTTGTACCTTTTAGGTAATTTGTTTATTTTACTTGTTAGTGAATTTATTGGGATGACATTTTAAAAATAATGCATTATTAACATTATTATAATTATCTGTTTGATCTGTAGTAATATCATCTTTCTTATTACTGATATAATAATTTTCTGTCTTCTTTCTTTTTCCCTGATCATTCTGTCTAGAAGTTTATTAATGTTATTAATTTTCTCAAACAGTTTTTGGCTATATAATTTTATTTTTACATATATTGTATTTTTATATCACAGTTAATTACTTTTTTCTCAGTTACATTTGATGGCATATAAATTATAAGAAGAGTATCTTTTTTAATTTTTTATTTTTATTTTAAGTTCCGGGGCACATGTGCAGGATGTGCAGTTTTGTTTCATAGGTAAAGGTGTGCCATGGTGGTTTGCTGCACCTATCAACCCGTCACCTAGGTATTAAGCCCCATATGTATTAGCTATTTTTCCTAATGCTTTTCCGTCTCCCACCCCAACCCCCGACCGGCCGCAGTGTGTGTTGTTCCCCTCCCTGTGTCCATGTGTTCTCATTGTTCAGTTCCCACTTATAAGTGAGAACATGTGGTGTTTGGTTTTCTGTTCCTGCATTATTTACCCAAGTAGCTACCGTTTCTGGTCCTCTTCATTCCTTGATATAGATCTGTATTTCTATCTGATTTTCCCTTCTTTCTGTTTAAAGTACTTCACTTTAACATTCTCTGTCATCAAGGCCTACTCATAATGAATTCTTTCAGCTTTCGTGTGACTGAAGAATCTCTATTCATGTTTGAAACACATTTTGTTGTATATAGAATTCTAGGTAGAATTCTAAGTTGACCGTTTTTCTTTCAATCAAAGACTGTTCTCCAGTATTATTTTCACTCGCATTATTTCAACAACAAATCTGCCAGCATCCATATTTTAATTCCTCTGTGGATACTTTTAAATTAACCCTTAATTTTGTTTGTTTGTTTGTTTGTTTTAGAGATGGAGTCTCACTATGTTAACCAGGCTGGTCTGGAACTCCTGGCCTTAAGTGACCCTGTTGCCTCAGCCTCTCAAAGTGTTGGGATTACAGGCATGAGCTACCTCACCTAGTCTTAAATAAACATTTTAAGTTTTAGATTTACAGAAAAAAAAAATCTTTAGATGGTACACAGAGTTTCCATATACTCTTCACTCAGTTCTTCCATTATTAACATCTTACATTAGTATGGCATATTTGTTACAACTATTAAACAAATATTGATACATTATTATTAACTAATGTTAATATTTTAAAAACATCTTTTCTTAAGTTTTTCTTAACATCCTTTTCTGTTTGAGGATCTCATCTAAGATATCACATTATATTGAGTTCTCATTTCTCCTTGGCTTCTCTTTGCTATTACAGCTCGTATGTGTCTCTACCTCTCTGTGTCCCACCCCTGGGAGATTCTAAAATTTTCTCTTTACCATTGGTTTTGAGAAATTTGATTAAATGTGTTTTGGTGTAGTTTTCTTCCAGTATTTATTTAACTTATTTGTACTTGGGATTTGTTGGGCTTCATGAATCTGTTGGTTTACAGATATCTTCAATTTTGGAAAATATTGGGTCATTAATGCTACAAATAAATTTCTGTGTCCCTTCTCTTTCTCAGGGACTGAACTGAGATGTACATTAGACTGCTTGATGTATTTTTTTTTCCTCCTTTTTTTTCTGTGTATGTTCCTTTTGAATACTTTTTATTGCAATATTTTTGAATTCGCTATTTTTTGTTTTGCCTGTTGTTGGATCTAATTTTTCATTAATTCCTTCAGGTACATTTTTATCTCACACACTGTCATTTTCATGACTAGAGTTCAACGTGAGTCTTTTCTATATATTCTACATCTCTAGTTAACACTTTCAATCCTCCTTTAGTTTTGTGAACATATGGAGTACAGTTATAATAACTGTTTTATTATCCTTGTCTGCTAATTCTAACATCTGTGTCACATCTGTGTCAGTTTCAATTGATCGATCTTTCTCTTTATCATCGGTCATGTTTTTCTGCTCCTTTGCATGCCTTCTAATTTTGATAGGATGCCAAACATTATAAATTTTATCTCGATGGGAGATGTGGGTTTTTAAAAAAATATTTCTGTAATACTTTTGAGCTGTGTTTTAAGACCCAATTATTTACTTGGAAACAATTTAATCCTTTCAAGTCTTTCTCTTAAGTTGTGCTAGGCAGAACCAGAGTAGCATTTTATCTAGGAATAATTATTCTCCTCCACTGGGACAAAACTTTTCTAAGTATTCTACCCAAGTCCTGTACATTATTATTATTAATCTGGCTGCTAGAAATAAGTGCTATTGTTAGCCTGCGTGAGTACCAGGCACTCTTTCCTCTAACTGCCTTGGATTACTTATTTCTCCGGTCTTTATTACTTGGTATGCATTTTCTGATTTTTACTTTGCTAAATACTTGAGAGGGTTCCCTCTGCACAGATTCAGAGCGTTGTCTCTCTGAAACAGTCTTCTTCTTGATACCCTGCCTTTAAATTCCTGCCACCTTGGTCTCCCCCAGCTCTCAGCTCTGTCTCTAACTCAGTTGTCCACCGAGGCTACCTGGGTTCCCCTCTCTTTGCCATGGTATATAAACTCTCACCTTGATGTCTTTCCGACTCATTGGTCACATTTGGATCCTCCTCCTCTATCTCATCTCTTAATATCGAAGGACCCCAGCGACCTCTCTTCTTTCTGCATCCACTTCCTCGCTTCTGTCAATCAGTCTCATTTGTATGCTAAGGGTTCCCAAATTTATATCTCTACCCTAGATATCTTGTCTATAGTACATATTTTAAATGTTCAATATATAGTGTAAATATATATTGTAAGCCTAATATATTGAGATAACATATCCCTACCTGAGGTGTGATCCCCTCCTTTCTCATAAACCTACTTCTCTTGAAGTCTTTCCCATCTCAATTAATGGTAACACCATCCTCCTTAGGCTCAAAGCCATGGAGAATTCTCTGAATCAGCAGTTTCTCTTATTCCCTCTGTCTAATACTTCAACAAATCTGCTGTTTTTAATCCTCAAAATATATCCAGACGCTAACCGTTTTTTCACCACTTCCTTTGCAGATAACATCATCACTTACCCAGATATTACCCACTTAAAGTCTCAATGTTATCTACTTACAATGTAAGGCTGCTATTTGTACCATTGTTAAACAGAAGTGTTACAAATAAATATATTTTGATAGGAAGCATGTATAGTAATGAAATCTCACAAATAAATTTTATTAGTACAGAGCAGCCAAAAGATAGATATATCTTAAGAGATTTGACAAGCTTTGTTTCCACAAAGAATAGATTTGCTTCAAACATTTTGAATAAGCTTTTTATTTTAGAATAATTTTAGATTTCTAGAAAAGTTGCAAGGGTAGTTCAGAGTGAAATCTTTATACCACTTACCCAGTTTCAGTTTTCCTAATATTACCACTTTATATGATCTTACCTTTGTCAAAACTAGACACCAGCATTAGTGCATTATAAACTTTAAACTGCATTTGAAGTTCACCGGTTTTTACACTACTCTCTTGTTTCTGGTCCAGGATCCAACTGAGAATCCTGCATTGCATTCAGTCGTCATGTCTCTGAGTTTCCTCTGGTCTGTGACATTTTCTCAGTCTTTTCTTGTTTTTCATAACTTTGACAATTTTTAAAATACTGTTGATGTATTTTGTAGGATGTTGCTCAAATGGTTTGTCTGATGTATTTCTCATGATTAGAATAGGCTTATGGGTTTTCGGAAGGACCACCACAGAGGGAAAATGCCCTCCTCATCTCAGTATATTGGGGGTACATGATATCCACCTGGTATCATTGATAATATTAATCTTGATCACAGATAGTAATTGCAAGTATTTTGAACTGCAAAGCTCCTATTTTTTTCCTTTCCATACTCTATTCATAGGGAATGAGTCACTAGATCCAATTCATACTCAGAAGTGAGAGAGTATTTACAATACTCTCTCTGTAAGGAAGAGTTGTCTATTCTCCATTTTTAATCTATTTAATACTTGTTTATATTAGTATAGGCACATTTATATTTATTTTATATTTTGGGCTATAATCAATAGCATACTACTTATTTTGTTGTTCAAATTTTTCCAGCTTTGGCCATTGGGAGATCTTTCATGTTGCATCCTAGTTCCTTTGACATAATCCCATATTTTATTTTTGATCGCTTCCTTTCTAGTATCTTCCAACAATTTATTTTCAAAGAATAAAAAAGTAATAAAAACTGAAAAATACTTAGGCTTTTGTAACACTGTGCCCTTTATGAAAGTAAAACATTTGTCATTGGTTTCAATTACTAGCTATAGCAAGATGTCTGGGGATGGCGATTTAATTGAGTTAAGCCACTCTGAATGTTTTTGTTCAGTCTAGCTCAAGGCTGGCAGGCACTTTCTGAATTTCTCAAGACCAATCTACATATTTTATAAAACTTTTAAATTCTATCACGGACACCAATAGTATCTGCCACAAAATGAGCAAATGTATCTAAACACGCCCTCTCTTACAGTAATGTGCATGTCTATCTTTATACCTAAAATTATTATTATTAGTTGCACTATTTTAGGGAAAATATGGTCCCCAAAATATTTCTGTTTTGCCAATTAGAGGTGAATGGTAACTGAGGCACATATAATAGATAAGTTATTTGTTACAAAGGATGATGGGAAATTTCAAAGAGAATCAGATGGCAGAAGCACATATGGTCGATATTTTTACATTTTTTTGTTCTTTCTAGCATTGTCACAGTTCATAACATATGAATATGCTTAGGAGCTAAAGGATGAGCCATTATCCTGATACATATATTTGAATCTTTGTAATATGTATTTTAATATAGAGAGGACTCCCTGAATGTGTGACTTAGAAAATACAATATAATGTCTATGATTAACTTAAAAATCAATATTTGTCACACTTATTGATATCTATTAATTTTTCATATATTTAGCAGGGTTTCCATCAAACTGTACAGTTACCTATGTTAACATCACACAATATGTTCAGAATAGACCTTTCTCTCATAACATTTTACTTAGCCAAATGGTTTGGTTAATATTAACATTAACCAATTCCAGATGTCAACAATTAAGTTCAATCCAACAAAACATTTAGTCAGGCACTTTCCTCTGACTGAGAATAAGAAGACTTTACATAAACATATGTACTGGATTTTTAGTCTATCTTAAGATAAAATAGTTGTGTTTAGTGACTAAACATATCATTACACAGATGCCTGATCCTCTTTTGCAGCTGTTCTTGCTGTGTTGGTTCTACTTAGTCCCTTTCCTTATCTTTCTTTTGTGTGGCACTATATGGGGGGAAATCTGCAGATGAGGGGTTCTGGCTGATTTTGTAATGTGCCTGCAAAAAGCTAAGCTTGCATTGTAATGAGGTCAGGTTTCATTCTAAGCAAGGTCACACTCCAGGGTTGGTAGAACTCCAAGGAAAATCAAAGTGCTGACAGAAACATCTAAAAGGTGGTGATTCGGTAGGTGGCACTCTTTCCTCCACACAAATACCGACGTTGGTGGTCAGCTTCAGGCTGTCTTTCAGAGTAGATTTATAACATGTCCTCTTTTGACCGTTAGGGATTCTATTGTAGAGAGTTTATTTTTTAGGGGGAGAAGGGTTGTTTGCAGTTTTCCTCAGAAAGCAAGGATGTTTCTTTTAATCCCTGTGTCCCAGATAAACATGAGCTCTGTATTTTTGTTTTGCTTTGCCTATAATTTCAACTTGATGAGCTAGGATAACTGTGCAGTCACATATGCTGCCGAAAACCTTTACTCTGCTTGGAAAATGTTTCCCTATCTACATATGCGTTTTCTTCATTCTGATTATTTATGAAATTCTCACTTAGTCCCCAGAGTTGCATGAACCTCAAAGTTAGCCTGCCCTGGAAAAACTTCAAATTTTAACAACAACCAAAAATATAAATACTGATTTCTCTGCTCTTTCTTCATGAGCCTGAAAAACAGTACTCTTGGTTTTACTAAACTGAATGTCAACCAGCGTCCAGAGGATGGATTTATTAATGAACTAGTCTTTTTTCCAAAATGTTTTTTTCAAATGTAAAAATAGAACAAGAAAATAAAGCTGTACTTTTTCACAACAAAAATTAGGATGAAGATCATATAAATGAAGATTGAGCCATAAAGGTTAAGCATGTTTATTTCCACCTTATAAAGAACACAATGAAACTCCTTTAAAAAATATTTATATTTCATTTAGATTGAACATCAGTAATGGAGAAATTGAAACTGCCTCCCTGCCCCAACCACAGTGAAAGAATGTGCTAGACAATGAGTCATGATTTAATGTTAATTGAAAAAGTTATAGTTTATCCTATTTTTTATCATATTTTCTTTTTTTTTTACTATTTTCTTGCTTACATTAGCCTTTCAGTTGCAATGTGACTTTCCTTTTGTTAAAATGTATAAAGAATGTCAGGTGTGACTGAACTCGGGATTAACAAAAGCAAAAGGAGTGTAGGTAAATTCATTTGAGGTCCCATTAGTTCAACCTGAAAAGGTTTCCTGGTTATGATGGTTTGACATTTATTCAGTACCCAAAGAATGTTATGCAGAAAAAAATTTAAAAAAAAGAAAATCTCACCCACTTTCAGGCACACAGGCACACAAATGCATTCAAAGACACAAACACAATGTAGGATTCTATTGAGTCAAGTCAACTTGATCAGCTCCAAATAGAAATAAAAGGCACAATTTCCAAAGGCTGTGACAATGATATAAACCATCTACTTCCTCTAGTAAAGTTGTTTGAACCCCTTGAATAGCTTCATTTGGACCTCTGTGAATCCTCCCACCTATTAAGCTTTGACACACCAACCAGTGCCAACCATAAACCCCAGTTACAAAATTATATGATCTGCAAATCTCCCTAAACTCCTTTGGCTCCTAGTCCTAGAACAATACTGTGCTGTACGTAGTATTAATTGTTTCTGATGACAGGGATAATTTTAGAGAGGGCTTGGCTGGCTTCTCTGGTCTCCTTATTTGCACTTCTTTGTGACAAGTTCTGGAAGAAGCCAGGCATAGATGAATTCCCCGGTAAAATTAACCTCCAATCCTGGGGTCATTTGCCTTGATGGGAATCCTGCATTTTCTTTTTTCTTAAACAGGTCAGAAAATGCAAAGCAAGATTTAGCCTGCATTGTTTGTGTTTGATTCTATATTGTTTCAATCATCTTTTTTGGATCCTGTGATACGAAGATTTAAAACAATCTTGACTGCAAATAAAAAATAACCACTGCTGTTTGAAGCTGGGATGGATTTAAAAAGTCATACCTGTATATAGTGAGACAGATGATTACATAGAAGTATAATGAAGTGTCACCTCCATGCCCCTTGGAACTTTATACTCTGGAAAGTTTTGACCTACGGGTCACGCTTTTGTATATTCTCTTCTTTCTTATCAGATTATCGTCCCTTAAAGAACCTTCCCTAATCTGCTTTGTCTACTAGCAAACTTTAAAAATTCAGTGCAGACATAAACTCATTGGAGGTATTTTAGTTTACTTCCTACCAATGCAAACTGAGTTCATCTCTCGCTTCCCTATTCAATGACTGGACTTCATTAATTGAGCCTCTAGGGTCAATTAACTGACCCCTCTAGGGTCCTTCTAGTTGCACACTTCTAGGGAGTGATGATTCTATATGTATGGTGCCTTTGATATTTTACAAAGAAGCAGACCTTGCCTAGAAGCTACCACAATGCTTGCCACATAAAACCTGCCCAGTAGACATTGATTGAACTGAATTTGTCTAATGTAAAACCAGGAATTGAAACCATGAAAATGCTAGAGTTGAAAAGAACTTCAGATGTCCATTAGCTTATTTGTTCACTTAATTCATTTAGTTCAGGCGTCATTTTATCCCTTTAATTTATAGAAGAAATTTATAGAAGAGTAAAATACACCTAAAGCCATTAATTGACCAATTTATTTTGCACTGCTAAGTAGCGGCAGATTGACTTGGATTAGAACCTAGTTTTTGTGTATCCATCCTTTCCACAGTAGCAAGCTGCCTCCCAAATCACTGAACTGGAAAGCTACTCTACCAATAGGAAAATATTGACTTTATAAAATCCTGACCTTGGAAAGTATCCCTATGGAGAGACTCGCGTTTCCTTCCAGTGTGTTGGATGACTATGACTCTAACTAAATTGAGCAATCTCTTTATCCATTTTGGTTCCCAGGTTAAATAGCACTTTGCACTCCTTTCCTTGTAAGATCACAGAGTTCTCTACAGGTACTAATTAGGCCTCATGACACTCCCCTGTGGAAATGATCTTATTATTATGACTCAGATGGTACTAAAGATATTTAAGGTGTTTAACCTAAAGTGAAGAAAAGGCACTAAGTAGTCCATCCCCAAGCTCCAGGTACTTACTGAAAGCACTCCAATGCCAAGAAGCTCGACAGCATGGCCTGAGGCAAGCTGAGGAAGAGGAAAAGGCTTGACTATGGACGCGTCTTCAGAGAGACCATCCCACTCAACAGTCTACACCTGCTTCCTTTCTACCCCATTTTAACTTGGTCTTCTTTAGACATTTTTTCCCAGCATTCTTTTTACCCCTTTGATTTCCAATATAAGACGTTCCTTTAACAACCTCATGCCTGACTCTGATGATTGGCTGCTGAAGAGCACAGACTGCAATGCTTTATGCATGTGTCTATTCTTTGGACAACTATTTTGGTTTGCCTTTAATTCTACAGTTCAGGGTAGAAATACATAGGCTATGCCTTTTATTTATCTAAACCAGCTCTGACCTACTCCCACCACCTATCCTGCCTTGCTGCCACAGAATTTATTGAGTCACTTAGAAGTTTTTCTTTGCCACCCAGTGCACAGCGAAGTGCAAAGTTTCTGTTGTGGGAAGGGGTCCTCATGCAATTA
>NW_012104176.1:1555024-1557510 GCF_000951045.1 Mandrillus leucophaeus | reverse complement strand
GTATCTATCACCTCACCTACATATATATATTTTTAAATCTATTCTTAGTACTTTTGAAATATATGTTATTATTAATTACTGTCACCATTATGTAACAATAGATCATTAAAACTTATTTCTCTGGTCTAACTGCAACTTTGTAACCTTTGACCACCACTCCTTTTCCCATCCCATTCCCACCCCCAACTCTAGCCCCAGCCTTTGGTAACCACCATCCTGCTGTCTGCCTTTCTGAGTTCAACTTTCTGAGATTGCACATTTAAGTAAGAGCATATGGTATTTGTCTTTCTGTGCCTAACTTATTTCATTTAGTATTGTCCATCAACAGATGCATGGGTTTTAAAAATGTGGCATATGTACACAGTGGAATACTATACAGCCTTTAAAAAGAAGAAAAATGCTTGTATGATGCTACCTTTCTTGTGAGGCATACTCTGCCATTTCTCAGCATTAATATATACCTTCTATTTTAGCAATGATGCTGGACCAACGTGTATTATTGCACTATTAGGTTCTATTTTAATTATTGGTTTTCATATCTGTATTTCCTATAACTCTGAAAATTCTTGAGACTACTGTTTGTATCATAGTGTTTTTCTCTCTCCCTTCATTTCATAGTGTTGAGTCTCGCATACATTGGTGATTATAAAATGTTTTTGAAACAGATGTTGGCATGGATGTGAAAAAAGAATTTTTCACACTGTTGGTGGGAATGTAGATTAGTACAACCTCTACAGAAAAACAGCATGGAGATTTCTCAAAAAACCTAAATATTAATCTACCATCAACCCAGCAATTTCAATACTGAGCATCTACCCAAAGGAACATTAAAAAATTATGAAAAGAAAGACACATGTACTCATTTATTTATTACAGCACTATTAACAAAGCAAAGTCACGAAATCAACCTAAGTGTCCATCAATGAATGACTGAATAAAGAAAATGTGGTGTATATATACACCATGGAATACTATCAGCCATAAAAAAGAATGAAATCATATCCCTTTCAGCAACATGGATGGAGCTGGAGGGCATTATCCAACGAAATAACTCAGAAACAGAAAACCAAATACCACATGTTCTCACTTATAAGTGGGAGCTAAAAAAAATGGGTATGCATGGATATAAAGACAGAAATAGTAAACATTGGAGACTTCAAAAGAAGGGAGATTTAGAGGGGGACATTGGGTAAAATGTTCACTATTTGGGTGCTTGGTATATTAGAAGCCCAAACTTCACCATTGCACAGCATATACGTATAACAAACCTGAATATGTATCCCGTGAATCTAAAATTTAAAAAATAAAATCAGCAAATGTTACTCCCCCACAAAAAATCCCAAATCTGCCCATCATAATACACAACAAACCCAATTTCATTATTATCTGAAACAACAAAACAATGAAACAGTTTCATACAAAAGCAATATTTATTATTTAATATAAACAGAAAAGAAATTTTAGTTGAATTTTGATGATCTCAAATCTCTTGAGTGCCCACTCTACAAACGTATTGTAATAATCCTTTTAGCAATTATAACAATAACATCAATAAGATAGGATTTGATACTCTCTCTCAAAAAAAAAAAAAACCCTAACAAAGGAAATAGTGAGTTGCTGTTTAATGAATATAGAATTTCGGTTTTGCAAGATGAAAAAGTTCTGGATACTAATTGTATATCAGTATGAACACATTTAACATTACCAAACTGAACTTTTAAACAATATTAACTTTTAAAAATGAATAAGATGGTAAATTTTATGCTATGTGTACTTAATCACAATTTTTAGAAAAAAAATCTACTAGAAATATGTTTTGTTAGATTTGATAGTAATATCAAATAAAAAGTGAAAATTCTCCTAAGAGATACACTAGTCTAACTTCAATTTAAAAAATGGCAAAGAAAACAAGAAAAGTCTGTCTCTTTTTGCTTCAGAGAACTTGCCAACCCCATGCAGAAAGAGTTGAATTTCTTTTGTGAAAAAATCATTGGAATTTTTCCCAAAAAGTAACAGAATTTGTGGGGAAAGAAAAACAAGTTAATATTGTTTGACTTTGAGTTAGCTAAAATCTGGAAGGACTTCCTAGGTGAATTTGTCTGGCAGATAGAGAGAAGGTTAGGACACAGGTCTGATGAAAGACAGCAACTGAAAATTCACTCCCAACAAGGCTTAGGATCCAATGACAGTGTAATATGTCTAAGAGGAAAGAGGGCAGGAAAAGGAAAATAGAGAAAGCTGAGGACTAGCCTAGGAACAAAACTAAGAACATAAGAAGAAAATAAAATGTATTCAGGAGATGAAAAGAAAAGGTAAGAAAAGATGCAAATCAGCTGGGCGTGGTAGTTCACACCTGTAATCCCAGCATTTTGGGAGGCTGAGCTGGGAGAATCACCTGAAATCAGGAGTTTGATACCAGCCTCACCAATATGGTGAAACCCCATCTCTACTAAAAATCCAAAAATTAGACGGGCATGGTGGTGCAC
>NW_012104176.1:1522946-1554904 GCF_000951045.1 Mandrillus leucophaeus | reverse complement strand
AAAAAAAAAAAAAAAAAAAAAAAACACACACACACAAAGAGATGCAAATATACTGACAATATTTTTCAGCCTTCTAATAATTAACACTAATCTTTGTGGACATTTTATAGTTTTAAAGGTAACATTATGATATATAGTTTTCAATTATCTAATAATAAGAACTAGCATTTATATGATGCATTACAATTTACAATATTGGTCCTGAGAACATTCCCATGAGGAAAGAATCTGTTCTTTCCATTTTTCAAAATAAAATAAAATAAAAACACATTTTAAATAAGTCACCAAATGGGTAAATGGAAAAACACAAATTCCCATTCTCTCTCCTTCTATTTATTTATTTGTTTGTTTACTTATTTATTTTGTAGCTCTAGACACCTTAGAAACACTGATAGCTTATTCTGGTAGTTATGTGAAAAAAGTAGCCACAATGATCAGAAAAACACATTGTAATTTATTAGGTTGGTGCAAAAGTAATTGCAGTTTATGCCATTTTTTTTTTTTAAGTAATGGGAAAACTGCAATTACTTTTGCACCAACCTAATATAACTGACAAATAAAAATTGCATATACTTATTGAAATTTTGTTAATCTACACTGCAGAATAACTGAGTCAAGTTAAGCAGCATATTCAACACCTCATATAGTTCCTTTGTGTGCGTGTGATGACATTTAAAATCTACCGTCTTAGCAATTTTCAAATATATAATCCACTGCTGTTACTGATAGTCAGCATATTGTGCAATAGTTCTCCTTAATATATTCCTCCAGAAGTTTTTTATTCTTTGACTTTCTCCCTAATTTCCACTCCCAGATCCTATTTACACTCTGTTTTTTTACTATATTCCACATGTAAGTGAGATCATGTCATATTTGTTTTTCTGTGCCTGCTTCTTTCATTTACCATAATATCTTTGAGGTTCATCTATGTTGTTGCAAATAACAGGATTTCCTTCTTAAGACTGAATAGTATTCCATTGTTTATATGTACCACATTTGCTTCATCCACTCATCTATTGATGGACACTGTATTAGTCAGGGTTCTCTAGAAGTACAGTACTAATGGAATATATATGTGAAGGAGAGCTTATTAAGTATTAACTCACATGATCACAGGGTCCCACGATAGGCCATCTGCAGGCTGAGGAGAAAGCAGAGCCCATCTGAGTTCCAAAACTGAAGAACTTGGAGTCCAATGTTTGAGGGCAGGCAGCATCCAGTACAGGAGAAAGATGTAGGCTGGGAGGCTAGGCCAGTCTCCTTTTTCATATTTTCTGCCTGTTTATATTCTAGCCACACTAACAGCTGATTAGATTGTGCCCACCCAGATTATGCGTGGGTCTGCCTATCCCAGCCCACTGACTCAAATATTAATCTTTGTTAGCAACACCCTCACAGACACACCGAGGATCAATATTTTGTATCCTTCAATCCAATCAAGTTGACACTCAGTATTAACCATCATAAGTCCACCTCTTGTCAACTGGAATCCATACACATCTGAGATCATACATAATCTTCAACTAAAGACAATAATAATATCATAATTACACCTAACATAATACAACTATCATTTGTACAACCAGAAATGCACCAATCCCCAACCCAAATACTATTATATAAAGTTAACAATACTTAAATGCTGATGTGAAGTCAATAAATCTTATATCACATGATAAAGGAGAAAGGAAATAAAATGAAGGTATTTTCTTAGTACAAGTGTGTAATGCACAAACATGTTTTTAACAATTACAGTGACACGACAATTACATGTCATGTCAATTACATGTCATGACAATTACAGTCCTCATGTCTACAGCTGGTCAGGTGGTCATAGCTGGTATTGATGACTACCTTCTTCCACTACCTATTCTGTATTCCTTTTGCCTTCAGCAAGCACCTCAGCAGGTCGTGGTCTTTTTCCTGGTGGAGTGACACAAACCTTCATTCCTGAAGGGTCTGGGTCATTTGTAGTCCTGGTTGGATTCGGCTATTGTAGTTTCTCATTGACCTAAATCACAAGGCATGATAATACTAAGAAATGCCCTAATGGATCTCCTGTATTCCATGCATACTCTTCCTTACTTCCGTTGTGGAGTACTAGACTGATTTCATCTGGATAGTCCGGGTCAATCACCCCAACCGACACTGTAAATCCCTTTTTAGCCTGTTGACTTAAAGGTAGGAGGAGCCCAAAGTTTCCAGATGGCAAACTTAACTTCCAGTTTAATGGAATCGTTGCTTCTCATGGTGGCAGTATTCCTCCCTCTGGAACTAAGGCCTCCAGGCTTAGTCTCAGGAACAGGAAGCAAAAATTTTGCTAGTGAATCTCTAGGGGTGACGGTAAGTGGTGCCACTTCTACTTCTACCCCTTGATTCCTGGACCCATGAATCCTGGCTGTGGGAGAAACAGTACCATATTGGATGCTGATTCAGAGCATACACGGCCTTCTGGACAACTTTGCCCCAGCCCTGCAAAGTATTGTCACCTAGCTGCCATTGTAATTGTGACTTCAAAAGGTCATTCCACTGTTCTATCAATCCAGCTGCTTCAGGATAATGGGGACCATGGTAAGACCATTGAATTCCGTGAACATGAGCCCACTGCCACACTTCTTTAGCTGTAAAGTGAGTGCCTTGGTCAGAGGAAATGCTGTGTGGGATACCAGGATGGTGAATAAGGCATTCTGTGAATCCACGGATGATGGTTTTGGCAGAAGCATTGCCTGCAGGATAGGCAAACTCATATCTGGAGTAAGTGTCCATTCCAGTGAGGACAAACCTCTGCCCTTTCCATGATGGAAAAGGTTCAATATAATCATGCTGCCACCAGGTAGCTGGCTGATCACCCTGAGAAATGGTGCCATATCAAGGGCTAAGTGTTGGTCTCTGCTGTTGGCAAATTGGGCACTCAGCAGTGGCTGCAGTCAGGTCAGCCTTGATGAGTGGAAGTCCATGTTGCTGAGCACATGCATAACCTCCATCCCTGCCACGATGGTCACTTTGCTTATGGGCCCACTGGGCAATAACAGGGGTGGCTAGGGAAAGAGGCTTAGTGGTATCCACTTGATTATGAAACTTCTTCTCTGCTGAGGTCATCTGTTGGCAAGCACTGTGAAGATATGGAATACAAATATCTTCACAGTTTTTGTCCACCCAGAGAGGTCCATTAACAAACCTCTTCCCCAAACTTCTTTGTCACCAATTTTCCAATCGTGCTTCTTCCAAGTCCCTGACCATCCAGCCAAACCATTGGCTACAGCCCATGAATCAGTATATAATTGCACATCTGGCCACTTCTCCTTCCATGCAAAATGCACAGCCAGTTACACTGCTCAAAGTTCTGTCCACTGGGAAGATTCTCCTTCACAGCTGTCCTTCAGGGATGTCCTAGGAAGGGGCTGTAGTGCTGCAGCTATCCACTTTTGGCTGGTGCCTGCATATTGTGCAGAAACATGTATGAACCAGGCCCTAGTCTTCTCTTCTTCTGTCAACTGATCATAGGGAACTCCTCATGAGGCCATCAGTGTTGGCTGGGGGAGAGAAGGCAGGGTGGCAGGAGTGGATACTATGGGCATTGGAGCCACTTCCTCATGTAACTTACTTGTGCCTTCAGGACCTGCTTGAGCCCAATCATGTATATATCACTTCCATTTGATGATGGAATGCTTCTGTGTATGACCCACTTTATGGCTATATGGGTCAGGAAGCACCCAGTTCATAATAAGCAGTTCAGGTTGCATGGTGGCTTGATGACCCACAGTCAAACATTCAGTTTCTACCAAAGCCCAGTAACAGGCCAAGAACTTTCTCTCAAAAGGAGAGTAGTTATCTGCAGAAGATAGCAGGGCCTTGCTCCAAAATTGTAAAGGCCTCCACTGTGATTCACCTATGGGGGTCTGCCAAAGGCTCCAAACAGCATCCCTATCTGCCACTGACACCCATATGCTGGGTCATATGGCCCAAGTGGCAGAGCAGCTTGCACAGCAGCCTGAACCTGTTGCAGAGCCTTCTCCTGTTCTGGACCCCACTCAAAACTAGCAGCCTTTTGGGTCACTTGATAAACGGGCCAGAGAAACACACCCAAATGAGGAATGTGTTGCCTCTAAAGTCCAAATAGGCCCACTAGGTGTTGTGCCTCTTTCCTGGTTGTAGGAAGGGCCAAATGCAGTAACTTATCCTTCACCTTAGAAGGAATATCTCGACAAGTCCCACACCACTGGACCGCCAGAAATTTTGCTAAGGTAGAAAGTCCCTGAATTTGAGTCAGATTTATTTCCCATCCTCTGGCATGCAAATGTCTCTTCAATAAGTCCAGTGTGTTTGCTATTTCTTGCTCACTGGATCCAGTCAGCATAATGTCATCAATGCAGTTGACCAGCGTGATATCTTGCAGAAATGAAAAGTGATCAAGGTCTCTGTGAATAAGATTATGACACAAAGCCATAAAGCCAGAGTTCATATATACCTGAGGTAGGACAGAAAAGGTATATTGCTAGCCCAACTGGCTGAAGGCAAAGTGCTTCTGGTGGGCCTTATGAACAGGAATGGAGAAAAAGGCATTTGCCAAGTCAATGGGTGCAGACCAGGTACCAGGAGATGTGCTAATTTGCCCAAGCAATGAAACCACATCTGGCACGGCAGCTGCAATTGGAGTCACCACTTGGTTAAGCGTGCGATAATTCACTGTCATTCTCCAAGATCCACCTGTCTTCTGCAGAGGTCAGTGGAAGAGTTGAATGAGTATGTGGTGGGAATCACCAACCCTGCATCTTTCTAGTCCTTGGTGGTAGCACTAATCTCCACAATTCCTCTAGAGATGCAATATTGTTTTTGATTTACTATTTTTCCAGGTAGAGGCAGCTCTAATGGCTTCCATTTGGCCTTTCCCACCATAATAGCCCTCACCCTACCAGTCAGGGAGCCAATATGGGGGTTCTGTCAGCTGCTAAGTATGTCTATGCCAATTATGCCCTCTGACACTGGGGAAATGACCTGGACTTGTCCAGGTACCCACTGGACTCACTGTAAGTTGGGTCTTCTGTGGTCCTCTCAGAATTTTAGGATTTTTGTTTCTATCTCTGTGAAAATTGTCGCTGAAATTTTGATAGGGATTGCATTGAATCTGTAGGCCTCTTTGGGTTGTGTGGACATTTTAACAGTATTCATTGGTTCAATCTATGAATACTGAATGTATTTCCATTTATTTAGCTTTATAAAATATTGATAAAAAATTGAAGAGTTTGCAGTGCACAGATCTTTTACCTCTTTAGTTAGATTTATTCCAAAATATTTTATTTTTCTCAATGTTATCTTAAATACGATTTTTTCAAAATTTCCTTTTTGGATGGTTTTTTATTAGTTTATAGAAATACTATGATTTTTATGTTGAATTTGTGTTCTGTAATTTCACTAAATTTGTTTATCCTATCAGTGTTTTGGTGGAGTTTTGAGGGTTTCCTCTATATAAAATCATGTCATCTTTTGTAAAGAGTGACAATTTAACTTTTTCCTTTCAAATTTAGATGACTTTTATTTCTTTTTATTGTCTAACTGCTCTAGCTAGGATTTCCAGTACTATGTTGAATAAAAACGATAAGACTGGGTATCTTTGTCTTGTTCTTCATCTTAAATGAAAAGCTTTCAACTTTTCATCATTGAGTATGATGTTTGTTATAAACTTTTTATTTATGGCTTTTATTGTGTTGAGGTACATTTTTTCTTTACCTAATTTGGAGAGGTTTTTTTTTTTTTTTTTTTTAACTCCCATTCTCATTTTAAACACCATTTAGTAACATCTCATTTTTAATACCAATTCCAAATTTTTCCCTACATGTCTTTTTCTTATAAAGTATTAAATCCACGAGAAAGGTAGGATGGCTGACTTTATGATTATTGATGACACTGAAGAGATCATTGAAGAGCAGAGATCTCTGCCAGCCCTCAAGGAGTGTGTGTGTGCTATCAAAATGAAGGTAGAAAAGGTAGTCTGCTCTGGTAAGCATTGTGATAGTGAAACAAAGCAGAGTTAGGCTGTTTTCTTCAAAAGTATAGCATTAGATAAGACATTTTTCTAACATAAAAGAGACCTGAGAATGTATATGCAGAGAAGTATACTGTGTATACAAAAATAAGGAAAAATGTAAAAAGAAAATGGAAGAGTAGATGCAGAAGGTCTCAGGGGAGACAAGAAGAAATGAAAACAGGAGATTGTAGGATTTACCTGGAAAAGGCAGAGGGCTACTGTATTAGTTCGTTCTTATATTGCTATGAAGAAATATCTGAGACTGGGTAATTTATAAAAGAAAGAGGTTTAACTGACTCACAGATCCACATGGCTGGGGAGGCTTCAATAAACTTACAATAATGGCAGAAGGCAAAGGAGAAGCAGGCACCTTCTTCACAGGTTGGCACAATGGGGTAAGTGCAAGCAGGGGAAATGCCAGACGGTTATAAAATGACTAGATCTCCTGAAATTCACTCGCTGTCATGAGAACAGCACAGGGAAACCACCCCCATGATCTGACTACCTCTACCTGGTCCCACCCTTGACACATGGGGATTATGGGGATTACAGTTTGAGGTGAGATTTGGGTGGGGATGCAGAGCCACCCCATATCAGCCACCTTCTCCCAGACACAGGAGGGAAGTTCAAAGTCTACCTAAAGATAACAAAAAACATACGGTGGATAAGGCAGGGTTGTTAACCAAAAAAATTTTGAGAGTGAGAGAGGAAAAAAAATTACGCTGGATTACAAGAAAGTTTAAAAGAGAATCTTTTGCAAATGTTACAAGGAACCAGCAAGTGATAAATAAAATAAACTTTAAAAATAGTCTTGAAATAGTGAAGAATTAATTCTGTTTTGTTGTTGTTGTTTGTTTTTTGTTTTATTTTGTTTGTTTGTTTGTTTTGAGACTGAGTCTCACTCTGTTGCCCAGGCTGGAGTGCAGTGGCACGATCTCAGCTCACTGCAACCTCTGCCTCCCGGGTTCAAGTGATTCTCCTGTCTCAGCCTCCTAAGTAGCTGGGATTACAGGTGCCCATCTCCATGCCTGGCTAATGTTTGTATTTTTAGTAGAGACGGGGTTTCTTCATGTTGGCCAGGCTGGTCTTGAACTCCTGACCTCAGGCCTCGGCCTCCCAAAGTGCTGGGAATTAATTCTTAATGAATTTATTATTCCCAAATCTTGGTTTCTAAGCATCATTTTCCTCTAAAATAAATTAGAGAAATAAATGATTCCAGAGATGGGCATAACGAATATAAGAGAAACTGGAATATCTTGCTGTGCCGAAAATAAAAAGTGCTGAGAAAATAAATAATAAGGACAAGCAAAAAGTACAAAAAGGCCAGAGTGAAGTGGTTCCCAGAGGATAAATCTGAGACAATTTGAGCTTCATAGTAAATAATGACACTAATGAGTTATAATCCATTGAATAAAATAATAATACCTGAGCCCATACTGGTAATAAGTGAAAAAAAAATAAACATTTAGGGAGAAAACACAGCACGATATCATCTAATGTAGAAGAAATGATTCAGTTAGCAAAATAACCATTGTGCAATCACCATAATAATAATTGAATCAAGCAAGAATCAACAATGGACACTAAAACTAGTCTATAAAAATTTCATGAGGAAAATAATATTTTGAAGTATCTCCTTACAAATTATTTATTAATTAATACGGGAAAATATTAACTAAGTGGAAAAATGTGACAGTTATCACTTTAACCAAGCAATCAAAATCAAAATTACTAAAAATGGGACAAACCAATTGACATAATGTGCCTCTTGATATGCTGTACTGAGAAGAACACAAAATTACATTAATGGCATCCCTGCCTAAAAATGTGTACTTAAATCTAATCATTAGAAAACGTCAGACACACTGAACTGAGGACTATTCTCCAGCATAATTGTTCTGTAGTCTTTAAAATTGTTTATGAAGGAAAAAGACAGGCTAACAAATGATTCTAGATTAAAGGAAACTATAGAGACACACCCAAAAAATTAAATGTGTGATCTTGCATTTCATCAATCACGAAAAATAAAATCTACAAAGAATACATTAGAAAAATTTAAATATTGACTATAAATAATAATGTTTATTAGTATTAAATTTGCTGACTTTTATAATTTTACTATGATTACCTAGGCTGATGCCTTTGTTCTTAGAAAATGTATGTAATGATAAAATCTTTAGGTGTAGAGGCTTTATGTCTATAATCACAGTGTTAATTCCAATTTCTTTTTTTATTCTAATTTTTATTTTATCTTTGCTCTTATGTGGTTCAGAAAAAAAAATTTTGCTTATGTAGAAAAAAGAAAATTATAAGACAAATGTAGCAAAATGTTGATTTATGAATCAGATTGACAGCTATATGAGAGTTCTTAATATTATTTCTGAAATTTTCCTGAAAGTATGAAGTTATTTCAAAATAAAAAGTAGAAACAGTAAGATTTACAACCAAGCAAGCAATAAATTGGCACCTGCTAGACACCAGGCCTAGGCCAAATGCTGGCCATACAGAACTATAAACTACAAATTCCTTGTCTCAGATAGTTCCGAGTTTACAGGAGGAAACAGACAGAGAAACCAGCACTCAGGACTCTGTGAAATCAACGCTAGCACTAGAAGAGGAACGAAATAGCTTATAAACATCCCTTAAGCTGAAAAGTGAGGTCAAAAGGTAGGTTGGTGAATTTAATTTCTCTCCTCAAAATGTTCAAAGGGCTTCCTCTTGCCTACCAGAACAAAACAAAACTTCAAATATGTTAGCCCAATGGGTTTTCTCTCAGTTTTGCTAAGCCCAGTTGACCGTTACTGGCTACTTGGAGGTTGTTTTAAGAAATGTTCTGAGGCCATGACGTGCACTGAGGTACAGGGACGCATCCGCCACAGCACTAGGGATTTGGGGTCACTGCCCCTATTAGTCTCCTAGGACTGCTCTAGCAAGTACCAAAAACTATGTGGACGAACAGCAAAAATGCATCGTCCCACAGCTCTAGAGGTCTGAGATGTCAGCTGGCTGGCTCATTGTCAGGGCTATGAGACAGAAGTGGCTCCATGCATCTCCCGTAGTTTCTGTGGGAGTTGCTGCCAATCTTTACCCTACCTGGGCTTGTTGATGCCTCACCTCAATCTCTGCCTTTGTGTTCACATAACATGCCCGGTGTATGTCTCTCTATCCAATTTTCCCACTTCATAAGGACTCGGTCATGTTGGACTAGCGCTCACTCTAAAAACCCCATCTCAGACCATCTACAAAGACCCTACTTCCAAATAAGGTGACATTCACAGGTACTGAGGCTTAGGATTTTAACATCTTTTGGATGGACACAATTCAACCGATAAGACTGCTTCTCTGCGATATTCGCAGCTTTCAAAGACTGTTTTCCCAAACTACGTTTCCAATCTTATTTCATACTCCTTTCTACAAAATCATCTGTTCCAGATAAACTACTGTAAGTGTCTTTGAAATATTTGCTTCCTAGATCTGATCATGGCTAGTACATTCCCCTCCTTCCATTCACAGTTTGTAACACTCTGAGTTACTCTTTAACACTTTATGTTGCTCGATTTCCTTCGTGGAGTTTATACTTTGATTGTTTTTAAATATATTTACTTTTTTTGTTATCTACCTCTTGCTGCTAGACTGTTAGTTTCTTGAAAGCAAGGGTGCTGTCTGTTAGGGTGACTACCATAGCCTCAGGGTCAAGCTCAGCTTCTGGCATGTAGTAGATGCTCAGCATTTTGGCGAGTTCAGTAAGTACAAGAACCATTGAAGTTTTCGTTCTGTGCTTTCTTATTTTGACCAGATTCTGGTTCACTGGCCCAAAGTAGGCCTTCTAGGTTTTGGATAAGTATATACATTGGAGCAACCAAAATGACAATAACAAGAGATGACCAACACTAGGATATTATTACTTGAAGGCAAACTAAATGAGCATCTTTTCATGGCTACAAATAGCAAAGAGGAGAAAAACTCAGCTGGAAGTAAAATGGGAAATGTACAAACACTGAAACATAGGAAAACAAGAAAACCAACAAAATCTGTAACATGGAAAATTGCTTAAAAGCATTCATAAAGGCTTATGAATCTACCTTGTTGTATACCCAAATGGTCAACATTGGAAAAAAAAACACTCACAGAAAATTTTGGATCCGAACAAGAAAACCAACAAACAGATCATTTTGGATCTGTTTGTTGTTGCTGTTGCTCAACTTGCTTTTGTACAAATTGCTTTGGTTCTAAGTGCATTCAGCCTTGGTGCTTTTGTGTGTTTATTTTCTTGCTAATAAACAAGGGCATGCAAAGGCCACTTATTAAATCATTTAATGTTAGTGACTATTATTATTATTATTATTATTACTGCTCTTTACCTTATATCTAATTGGAAGGTGGAAAAGAAAATGGATGCTCAAAAGTCTTAAGTGCCTGATTCAAGGTTAGAGAGTCCAGAGAGCTACTTCTTTCCCTGGTCCACAATGTCTTTTTAGATTTTATTTGTTCAGTCATAATCTGAAACCAAACTCACTTGGGATGGAGTGCCTAGGGTCTCGTTTTGCCTGCCTTTCTCAGACTCACACTGCTAAGCTGTAAAGTTATCCTGTGTGACTCAGCTGCCTGCTGTACTGCCAGCTGATAGAGTCACATGGTCAATTCCTATCAGCAAGGAATGTCACCATCCTGGTTTAGTCACCTATGTGCCAGTGAAGCAAGAGGGCCCCAAAGGTAAAACTGCAGTCACATTGATATAATTACTCAGCTGTTCTGTCCATGCACTGGATAGCAAAAGACGGCATGACACTCAAAAACAGACCCTATGTGACAGAGAAAAGCAAGTATGATGAAAAATGCATTAGACGATGAAAAGGAGAGAGAATGTGTCTTGAGTTTGATTTTTAAACAGTGCTTGTCAAAAGCCCAGACTTAAGAACTGCCATATGAGTAGGTATTTATAGTTGTAATATATTTTAGTGATAGCATGTGTGTGTAAAGGGCAGAAGATGGACTCTCACTGAGTTCATGGGTGACAATGTTGAATTGGCAAGCCGCCTTCTAAGGAAAAGAGGGAAACTCCTCGCAACATAACAAGATACCCAGAGTCTAATATAAGCTTTGTATGCAATGACATATTTATCATGCCTTCCCTGCCATCCATTCATATCTCTCCTCTTGTCGTCTTGGGTGGCCTTTTGCATAATGGTAAGCAATGTATCACTTACACACTCGAAACAGAAATATATACTTTTTAATATGCAAGTCTGATGGTTCCGTTTGACAAAAGAAATCCCAGTGATCTATATTGTCTCTTAAATTGATCCAACATATTGTGGCGTTCAGGCCGAGTTACTTCCTGCTAATAATTTCTTAACAGAAAATGGAAAGACAATAGCATTAGTAAATCAAACCAAACGTGTGATTAAATGCTGCTTGAACATCAGGCATTTGTTTCAGTTCCACCAGCCTTACTCCATTGCAGCCCAGGCAGAGAAGGTCATGTCATTTGCATGATACAGCAAGGTGCATTCTACAAATCACCCTAAATTATCGACCGCTATGAGCAAACTGGTTGCTGGTATATAACATTCATACATCAAAGGCAAACCTCCAGTGAGAATATACCTTGATTTCTCATTTAAGAGAGTACACTCCTTGTTGCCTTGACAATACTTGCCTTTCCTCAAATCCAATCACACTAGTTTCAGGTTTTTCTAGATTTAGCCATCCTGGCAAACTAGCAGCAAACTCATACTTAAAAACATTTACATTTTCTGTATCCGTCTCAACACTACAGACACTTTATATTGCCCATTTCCATAGAATTCTTGGCTTTAAAGCTGGCTTTCATTCTAAACTACAGCTTTAAATCACACGAGATCTAGGTTTTTTTTGGTCTGTATTTCTGATCTCAGTTTGAACAATTGTTCTTCCTTCTTTCAGTGTGCAGTTTTGATGGCTTGGGCCAGGGATGCATCTGAATTCCATGATGGTACCTAGGTGCTGTTACACACTATGGAACACCTTTCTGTGAGTGACATATCCATACATTAGGTGTCTGAACTGTCAGGAATGACATGAGTAATGCAGTTGCTAGTAAAGTGTGAGCACTCACAGCATCAGTGGGAGGGTGCCTTCCAAATCTTCATGTAGATAGCAGAGTCAGGGTCTCACTGAGAAAGCCTCAATTTAGAGGGACAAAAGCCACCTCTGTGGGACAGAAGATATCTATTTATTCATTCAATCACTACAAATAGTTGCAGGTATGTAAAATGTACAGATATGTATCAGTAGATATCAGTGCAATTAATTAATTTAATTGGAATCCTTGGTTTATGGCCCATGTCATCTTTCATAAATTATCCTCTCTTAATTTGTTAATGTATTTCAGTTAGATATTGTCCATTTTTGTATTGCTATAAAGGAATATCTGACGCAGGATAATTTATTTAAAAGAAGAGATGTTGTTGTTGTTTTGTTTTGTTTTGTTTTGTTTTTTTGCTCAAGGTTCCACAGGCTGTAGAAGAAGCAGAAGCAAGAGGCCAGCATCTGCTTCTGGTGATGGTCTCAGGTTGCTTCCACTCATGGTGGAAGGTGAAGAGGAGCTGGTATGTGCAGAGATCATATGGCAAGAGAAGACACAAGAGAGAGGAAGAAGGTGTCAGACTCTTTTTAACAACCAGCTCTCAAAAGAACTCTTGAGGGAATTAACAGAGCAAGAACTTACTTATAATTGGCACCAAGCCATTCATGTGGCACTCACCCCCATGACCCAAAAGCCTCCCAATAGGCCCCACCTGCAATACTGAGTATCAGATTTCAACATGAGACTTGGAAGGGCCAAATAAACCGTATACAAACCATAGAGACATGCAAAAGATGACAATCATGAACCCAGCACTTAATACCTCATATCTCCCAATTTGCTTCTACCCAGTCCCGTTCCTTCTACCCTCACGAGGTAATCACTACCCTGAATGTTCTGTTTCCTCACTTTATTAAAGTACTTTTTTTCAACATTGTACTGTTTTGTTTCAGTTGCTTTTGAATTGTATAAGAAGGGGACCACACAGTCTTCTAGGATGTGCTATTTTTGCTTAGAATTATGTCACTAAAATTTATCTAGTTGCTATACAGTTAATTCTCATTATTCAATAATGATGTTATATAAAGCCACTCTGAACAATGCATTAGCCAATACTGAACTATTGCTTTTAGGGGAAATACAGGGTTATGTTCCTGTGAAACTCTGATTACAACATTTCCATCAACCAATCAATGCATAAACTTGTTTTTTGTGTGTTTCTATTTAAAGATACCTTATTTGATATATACTGTTGACTCATTAGAATCGAACACATGGCCAACCATACTATTAGTCATACCTAAACAAAACTTTTTAGCACATATTTTTTTCTCTGTAAGGTGCAACACAGTTTTATTGTACTGAGGAACATTAGACAGGACTTGAGCATTCACTTAGGGTCTATTTTGAATAACAAAACCACTTACAAAAAACAGTAAAGTGAGAAAAATAGGCCACTAAACAGACCATGCAAAGGTCATTTGTTTAAAGTCTGAGAGCTGAAGCAAAAAGTCACAGCATCTCCTTGTTTGACCCCAGCTGGGACTGTGTATGTCACAACTCATGTTTTCACTATTGTGTGCATTATCACAAATGACCACGTGATTTTGAAGTTACAAATAAACGTTAGCAAGTAGGCAACTTTGCAACTACATGATCCATACATAGTGAGGATCAATTTTAGTTATATCTGCTTTTCACTGTTGTATAATATTCCATTGTCTGGATATGTCTTATTTATAAATCATGCTTTGAGATCTTCACCAGGAAGTTTTCAAAAACATTAATTTTACATCATACATGAATTGAACATGTTACTGAAGTTATTTCATGTGGGAAAATACTATTTTCCTGTAGATATAATATCTGTATTAACAGTGACATCATGTCAACTTCCTTCTTCTACCAATTACTATACATATTTAACACTGAACTTTGTAACAGAAACAGGTGTATTGAATGCAGAGCAATTTTTATTATAATTTCTGAAAGCAGACATACAATACTAAAATATATGCTAGATGCACTGTGAGAGACAAGGAAAACACAGAAATAAAAGACATGTTCATTATCCTCTATGAGTTTCAAGTCTAAAAACTTGAATGGTTATCCTGTAAATGGTAACATAAAATTATAACTACTACCAGTGTGGTATGGACACTACACAACCGAGGGGAGGAAACATTCACCTCTGCCTCAAGCTATCAGAAAAAGATTTCAGGAGGAGATAGAGGTGAATGTTAACATTTGATGCATGATGATATGCTAATTAGGATGATTTTGTGGTGCATTTCAGTGAAAAATTTGTAAATTGTCTGGGCCTCATTATTATTTGATTTTGAAATACACAGAAACCAGGATTGGCCTTTATACATAATCATTTTCCTCAATTTCATGCGGTCCTCTCTGGTGACAGTAAATAAGGGCTTTGAATGCTGTGAGCTGGTTTCAGCTGCTGTGGGTTTTGACGAAATAGGATTTATCCTCCTCTCTACTCCCTTAATCTGTTGGTTACATGTGTATTACATTTGTGCTATTTTTGAACCTGATGATATCAAGTATGATTGGCCACCCTTGCCCAGTCAGTTCCTCTTCACAGGCACGCAGACCTCATTATTGTAAGGCATTTGATTCTCCAAGTATGGTCTTCAAACCAGCAGCATTAGCGTCACCTTGGCCCTTGTTAGAAATGTAAATTATCGGCCTTTAACCTAGACTTTCTGAATCAGAACCTCCTGAGATGGAGTCCTGCAGTATGTGACTGAAAAAGTCTTCCAGGTGATTCCAATTAATGGTGAAGTTTGAGAAACAATGCTAGAAGGAACTCTTTATCAATTTAACTTGTCCCTAAGTACCAGGTTTTGTCAGGGCTGTGAATTGATCAGAGGATGTATTCTGACTCTATCTTAATTAAGGAGTTAGTGTAAGAATTTAAAGAGTAACTGATGAGAGAGTTATGAGTTATAAATCACAAGCAATAGGGTACAAATACATTACACAGGCTGTAAGTGAGAGAGTTCTTAGAGAAATGAAATTTGCCATTGTAACCAAACCCAGATGTCTACACCTGGAAGCAGCATTTAAGCCTATATTTTTTTAGACCCACCCAAATGCACTAATAGAACCATGATTCAAGTATCTATACTAATTCTACATAAAATCTAGTACACTGGTCAGTAGTGTTAGCATCATCTGGGAACTTTAAGAACTAAAGAATCTTGGTCCTCTATCCCAGACTTATTGAATCAGTATCTGCTTTAGAAAAAGGCCCCCAAGTGAACAACAGGCACGTGAAGGTTTGAGAAGCACTGGTCTAACCTGTTGCACATAGTACGTGGTATATGGTGCCCATATGGTGGTTCTTAATTTTGAAAGAATGAGGAAAAGCTGCCATGAGTAATTTGCCCTTAGGCATTGGGTAGAAACCCATCCTATAAGGGCTAGTACACATCCAGCATCCGCTGTGTGCCAATCCTGACTTAAACATATTGCATGTGGTAACTCATTTAAAACTCACAGTGACCCAATGAAGTACATACGATTGCTATCCACACATTACACAGAGAGGTCATGTCACTGGTTCAAGATCATTCAGTTAATAAGGGACAGAATTAGAACACAAATATCACTGCTGTGGCTCTTTTTCTTGTCCTGAGACCCTCTCTCCTGATTTTCACACCAGCAGAGAGTGATAATACACTTGATTAGATTAGAAGCTGTGTTGATGATAAAGATCCTCGTGCTGAAACTCATGGAAAATAAACCTTAACTCTGGACAGAGGCAGATTATAAATCCACTTGGAATCTTTAGTCCATACTTTTTATGATTTCTTTTGAAGGGCTTTCACTAGAGAAATACGTCTGGCCTCTCAGGTTCCCTGAACTGTCTGAACTTATAGAAGTTCCCTGAACTGCTATGAAGAGCTGGGTCGCTATGAATTAGCTGCTTCTGGGCTATCTTAGGATCTCCCTAACTGGAAGGAAATCTGATATCTCTCAATATACCTAGAGAAAAGAGCTTATCTCTATTTTGTGAAGCCTGTGATTTTCTAGCCCTACCTAGTACTGGGAATTAAATCTTAGCAATCAGATAATCCATTGTTGCCGTATATTTGTGATATATCCTCCAACCTGCCCATCATTACCAATCTATCTGTAATAGTCTAGTCTTATGCTTCTAATAAAGACATACCCAGTAATTTATAAAAGAAAGAGGTTTAATTGACTCACAGTTCCACATGGTTGGGGAGGCCTCACACTCATGACAGAAGGCAAAAGAGGAGCAAAGTCATGTCTTACATGGTGGCAGGCAAAGCAAGAGAGCTTGCCAGGGGAACTCCCCTTTATAAAACCATCAGATATTGTGACGCTTACTACCGCAGGAACAGTATGGGGGAAACTGGTCCATGATTCAATTATCTCCACCTGGCCCCACCCTTGATATGTGGAGATTATTACAATTCAAGGTAAGATTCGGTTGGGAACACAGCTAGACCATATCACTACTCATTATCACCAATAACAAAAATATTTTTATATCTCCTTGTCTACCATATTGAGTGTCTCAGTAGTGGAATTCTTATTTTGTCTTCTTAAAATCATTAAGATTTATATACAAATGGGTGTAAGACTTCTTTTTTAGAATTTTCATAGCAAAAATATTCAGTCATTATAGCAGGCTTAGGTGAAATCTAATTAAATTGTTTCCATATAATGAGGTACCCAGACTTCTGTGATACTGTACATACTCTTTTCTCCATTTTGTCTACCTGCAAAAGTCCTGTTTCCCTTTGTGATATGGTCACCTCTCTAGAAGTCCCCTCTGTTATGAAGCTTTCCTTGGCCTCCCTGGCAAACATGCACTGCTCCTCCTCTGTGCTCTCAAAGATACTGTATTATAATACTCAACCCCAAGCTAAGAAGCCTTGAAGATAGGGGCACATCTTACTCTTTTTTGAAAATATAGTGCTAGGAACAAAGTGCACATTTACTAAATGTTTATTCAATACATAAATGAATGAATAATTTGGACTTGGAAAATGAACACATTTTGAAGTTAAACATGGACCATCTCAACCTCTGTACGCAGAAGTAAAAAACGATCATGGAGATTCATGAAAGAGTATTTGCTCTCATCTGGAGAAAAGCCCCAGACCAAATTAAAATATAATTGTGTAACTTCAGAATACATACAGAAATCATGGTGACTTACAGCCCCAAATTTTGGAACAATATCAGACTGGGCCATTGGCCCAATAAGCACACTCACTGGGGAGAGACTGTGTAGTCACAGTAACAACAACTCATTCTAATCTTGCATTGTGGCTTAGTGTAGGTCTTTTGGGAGTTTGCTGAAATGACCAGGTAACAACAGTGCCTGCATGTGGCCTACAAGTGGCTCTGTGGAAAAGTACACCACGGATACATTTGGGAAAATGCTAGCTCTCATGAGCATTTTGAGTATTTCCTAAGACTCCACGTGCTCCTGGTTTGGCTTGCCTTGGACTTGCACAATCCATGAAGAAAGTGTTTGCTAGGAAAATCTCCATCTGAATTATCACAAATTTCAAATTGTCAGCATCTGAATTAATGCGATTTTTACCCTACTTCATTCCCTTTCAGCTCTTCCAAATAAAGTGCGCTGTGAAAATTTTGGAGGCAGTCCAGAAGATAGCAACTCAAATGATTAAAGGTTTGACTAATATTCCCTCTGAGGAAAGGCTAAAGGAACAGAGTTTATTTAGCCTACAGAAAAGAAGGCTAAATAAGGAATTAATAATAGTTCTCAAGTATATGAAGAAGTGTGTGAGTGACAAGAAGCAGATTCCCTTACTTCTAATGAGTCCAGAACAAGAAGAAGGTGACTTGTACAAGGGAGCAAACTATACTTTATCCTTAGAAGACCTTCCTGGCTATGCAAGATTCACACTAAGCACCTTTAGGGACTGCTCCAATAAGCAGAAGGCTCTTTGAGGCCGGGCATAGTGACTCACGTCTGTAGTCCTAGCACTTTGGGAGGCTGAGGTGGGCGGATCACCAGGGGCCAGAAGTTTGAGACCAGCCTGGCCAACATGGTGAAACTTCATCTCCACTAAAAAAAAGAAAAGAAAAAAAAAAATTAGCCAGGTTTGGTAGTACATGCCTGTAATCCCAGTTACTCAGGAGACTGAGGCAGGAGAATCGCTTTAACCTAGGAGGTGGAGGTTGCAGTGAGCCGAGATCGTGCCACTGCACTCCAGCCTGGATGACAGAGCAAAACTCTGTCAAAAAAAAAAAAAAAGAAAAAGAGAGAGAGAGAGAGAGAAGGGAAGGGTTGGGAAAGAAGAAAAGAAAAGATCAAAAAGAAAAGAAAAGCCTAAGCCCTTAACCTCCTCCATGAATTTATGTTGAGTCTTGCCAGGGACACAGGGTGGGTCAGAGTAAATGACCCCTTAGTGTCCCTTCTAATCTGGTGATTCCATTTGATAAAAGGTCACCTGAATTAATTAGAAAGTTTAAATTGCACTCCTGGATCAGTGAATCCATAATGCAAGAGAGAAGTTACCATTTGGAGTGTGAGTTTGAATTGCATTGCACTGGCAGGGCACCAAAGTTATACTACATTTTGAGTGCATCCAGGACAGACCGCACTATCTAAAGTAATAAGCCTTGCTGGCATTGCCCTGAGAGTGTTCCATCTTGCCTTTGAAAAGAGTGATTCAGGGTTGCACGAATGACCAAACTGCAGCAACTTTTAAACTGACCTCGGGCACTAAGGCAGTGAAGCCTTTACAACAAAGCCTTGTGGTGACAGAGGAAATGAGACTGCTTAGGCTTTCACTTCTAAAGTCCAGAGGCTCTAAAACAAACACAACAGGATCAGAATCGGGATTCTTCGAACATGAGTGCCCAGAGATAAGCCTGAGGGACTTCTTGTCTCCATCCTGTCATCTGAAAGACAGGACAGTCACAAACTAGAGAATCTGGAGCTACTATAGTAAACCCAACAGCAAAAAGTCTTCCTGAGAAATTACAGAACTCCCCCAGACTAGAAATCCAGGTGAGATTCTTGACTCTTTCCTTTCTCTCTGAAACTCTCTCTCCAATTCATATCCAATTACTCATCCAGCCCTGGGCTCTTTCATTCCATTACAGCTTTCATATAGAGCCCCTCTCTTGCATCCTCATTGCATCTCCCTGACTTATTTCTTTTCAAGTTTCCACTGGACTTTTAAAAATAACCTCCTCAGTAGTCTGCCTCTCTTGTCCAGCCCTCAAATCACTCTTCGCAATTGCCAGACTTTCTGAATTGCAGATCTAATCATATCACCTACTGCTTGAGGATCCTCAGATGATTCTCCTGAATTCCAAAGTTCAGAATTTGTTACAGTAAAGGCATGAAAGATGTTTATAAGGTTTCCAGTTCCCACTTCTTTAGCCATATTCAAATCCCATATCCAAAAGTCTCCTGTTGACTTGGTGTGACTAATTTCCCATTTCTTTAATGAATTAGAGCTTTCAATCCTCTACGCCTTGACTCATATTACTGAAGTAATATCGGGCTAAAATTCCTCATGACTTCCCAACCCCACTCCCTGCTCCCTACTTCATACTGATATTTATTTTCATATTTCCGTTAAAACATCACTTCCAACAGGAAGACACCCTAAACCCTTCAGAGTTATTCCAGTGTTAACGCTATGTACTTCTAAATTTTTCCAACATAGGGCTATTCTAGTGGCAATTTTCTGTTATGTGTCTGCTCAGAATTCATGCCCTCTTTTTCTGATTTTCTTTCTCTGTGATGTGCATTCTTAGGTGGTTTGCCATCCAGAGTGTCCTGCTTCCTTCTGGCCAAGTGGTGGGTTGAGATAAAGCTAGGCCAATTGAGCTTACTCTCTTGAAAATTGAGATTTTGAGTGGAAAGACACCAGGATGGAGAATGGTTAGGGCTGATTAATACTAGCACTGGCAGCCTGACAAAAACAACACTGATTGGTTCCTGCCTTTTATCATGGAGCTTCTCTGGCTCTTGTCCATTTAGAAGCCTTAGTTACTCCAAATTTCCTTCAGTACTGTGAGTAATCTATAGTTTTCATTGAAGTTTCTTTTTGAAGGAAGTTAGTGAGAGTTTATTTCTATTGATGACAATTAAAAAATCCTAACAGATACAACTTTTCCAGGATTTATCTCTTTGTCTAGCTCACGTAACAGGCTGCCTTCCTCTTAAGTGCAGCGAGTAGGCATTAAACCTTCTCTTAGATGGATACTCATCATCCAATATAATGCCTGCCTTATAATAAGTGCTGACAAGTAAGTGGATGCACGATTTACCTATAGGAATGAACATGGACAAAAAGCAATCATGAATACCATAGAGGAAGGCTATTAATAGCATACAAAATAACTTTGCCATTAACTTTATTTTAACTTACAGTATGTATCAATGATTAGGATGATGATCCCAATGACATGCATATTACATGTGCAATTGGCATTTACTGGGAAGAATAGAAAATATTATATTAAATGACCACATCTGATCCCAAACAGGTAGAGGCAGGATAAAATGATGACTTGCTTTTTAAACAGCTTTATTGACACAATTTATGTACCATAAAATCCACCCATTTAAAGTACACAGTGCTCGGGTTTTCATATAATCGCAGAGTTGTGAAACCATCACCACAACATAATTTTAGAACAGTTTCAGCACTCCAAATCCAAACCCCATACTCATTAACAATTATTCCCCATTCCTCACATTCAACCCTAGGTGTAGACAATCATTCATCTACTAATTGGCTCAAAAGATTTGCTGTTCTGGACACTTTATATATACAAAATCAAATAATGTGTAGCATTAGTGGATACTTCCTCTTTCACTTAGCGTAGTATTTTCAAGGTTTATCCAAGCTGTGGCATGTATCTGTACTTCATTCCTTCCCACTGTTGAATAAGGTTCCATCATGTGGAATGACTTCACTTCATATATTCATTCAACAGGTGATAGATAGTTGGATTTTTTCCACTTTTTGTCAGTTATAAAAATGCTGCTGTAAGTATTCATGTACAAGTTTTATCTGGATATGTTTTCCCTTTCCTTCAGTGTACACTGTAAGTGGAATTGCTGGATTATGTGGTAACTGTATTTAAGTTTTTGAAAAACTGCTAAAATATTTTCCAAAGTGACCATTTTACTCTCTCATCCACATTGTGTGAACGTTCCAATTTCTTCATACTCTTATCAGCACTTACTATTGACTCATTATTGATAACAACTAAAAAATCCTGATACATATAACTTTTTCTGGAGTCATCCTTGGATGTGTGAAGTGGCATGCCATTATGGCTTTGATTTGCATTGCTCTAAGAAGTAATGATGTTGTGTATATTTGCATGTGATTATTATCTATTTGTATAACTATTTTGAAGAAATATATATATTCAATTTTTTTTTTTTTGAGACGGGGTCTTGCTCTGTTGCCCAGGCTGGAGTGCAGTGGCATGATCTCGGCTCACTGCAAGCTCCACCTCCTGGGTTCATGCCATTATCCTGCCACAGCCTCCAGAGTAGCTGGGACTACAGGCACCTGCCACCACGCCCAGGTAATTTTTTTGTATTTTTAGTAGAGACAGGTTTCACCGTGTTAGCCAGGATGGTCTCGATCTCCTAACCTCGTGATCCACCCCCCTTGGCCTCCCAAAGTGCTGGGATTACAGGCATGAGCCACTGTGTCCGGCCATATATTCAAATATTTTACCAATTTTCAAATTAGTCTGTCTTTTTATTGTTGAATTGTAACAACACTTTATATATAATGAACAAAAGTCCCTTATCAGATACATAATTATAAATATTTTTCTCTCAGTGAGTTTGTTTTTCACTTTCATTATGGTATCATTTGCAGCACAAATATTTTCAATTTATTTTTTCTTTAATCACTCATGTTTTTGGTGTCATATTTTAGAAATCACTCTCCAACCCAAAGTTATGAAGTTAGTGTAATGTTTTCTTCTATGAGTTTTAAGCTTTTACATTTAGGTCAATGATCCATTTTGAGTTGATTTTTGTACATGGTGTAAGGTAAGTGTTAAACTTCGTTCTTTTGCATGTAAACATCCAATCGTTCCACACTATTTGTTGAAAACACTATTCTTCCCCCATTTAATTATCTTGGTGTTCTTGTCAAAAATCAACCAACCCAATGCATGGATTTATTTCTGGATTCTTAACTTTTTTTCTATTCCATTGATATTTATGTTCATCTACATATCAGTACCACATTATCTTGACTTGATAGATTTATAGTCAGTTTTGAAATTGGAAAATGAAAATCCCCTAACCTTGTTATTTTCAAAATTGTTTTGGCTATTCTGAATGCCTCACATTTCCTTATGAGTTGTTTATCTCAGCTTGTAAATTTCTACAAAACAAATAGCAATTGAGTAAATTTACATTTTATGTGATGACATATAATCTGATTAAATACATATAAACATTATCAATGATGGATGGGCTGAATGGAATTGAAGGTCTTTGTCAATTCTGAGATACCAGGCTTCTGAACACTAGCCATGTTAAATCAGAATAAAATATCTACTAACAAAGTGGCAGGAATTAATCAATTAATTTAATCTAATTCCTAAAGTGGCAATTTACTTTACTTCCTTGGTAACATCAAGTCTCAGAGCGCTCTTATTTGCCCATGGTTCATCACTGTCATCACCATCAAGCATTAATATTTCTATCTATTCATGATGAAGCTGTTCGCTCGGTATTCTGACTTAAGCTCACTGGGAAGAATAGTAATAATTTTTATTTTAATTAGAGTGACAGTAAAGGTTTTCCGTCCTCAGATGGCAGCCACCATGATCTACTTCTCTTTATAGAACCAGCATCTAGGCTCTGATATTTCATCCTTAAGGCTCTGATTTACCAGGCTAGTCCCAAAGTATGAAAAGGCGGTTTTATAACAGCTCCCAGATGACATTCATTTGGTTTTTCTCCCATTGGTTATTGCAATACTTCTAAACTTTTTCTAAAGATTCCTTCTAATTTTGTCACCAACCTTTTCTTAAAAAGCCCTAGAAAATGTCTCACAGTTGGCCACAAGGACTATCTTCTTGGTTATTCATTATCATCTGCTGTTTTCCTATTATCCAGTTATAGCTCCATGGAGACGTGGCTGAAGCTTCAGATACATAGCGGCTGAAAATGGTCCACATATCTCTGATGACAACTCTTTCATGTCAACTCCCACCTCTACTCATTCTCAAGGCCACACACTGTTGAATTTGTGTTCTACTTCTCCAGGCCAGAAGTCTTCATAATAATAGTAAAAATGTTAGTATTATTATTAATAATAGTTATTTGTTGACTGTCATTTCTTCTAATTCCTTATTCACAGCTTTTAATGACTTTTTAATGGACCTCCTACCCCCTTCGTTTTTATTTACTTTTAGGAATTCTTTTTATATTGAATTTTAATCTTATGTTGACTTTTGATTTTGCAAGTAATTTTTTTTTAATGGTAGACTGGAAAAAACATATCTACTATTATTATCTATTTTCCATGATAAACTTTATTAATGATAGCCTTCATTAAACAGATGTTCTTAATTTTTAAGTATTCACAATTACCAATTTTTACTTTTATGTTTTTCCTTTTGCCATCTTGTTTAAGAAGTTCTTCATCACTCCTAGGTGAAAAAGATTTTCTCCAATTTTTTTTTTTTTTTGAGTTGTGTAGATTTATCTTTCACATTTAAGCCTTTAATTCATGGAGTGGCACTTTCTTTTATGGTGTAAGGTAGGAATTAAGCATTTTTTTCCCCATAAATTTAGCCAGTTTTCCTTCCTCTGTGATTTAAATCGAATTATAATATGCAAATGAGTATCACTTTAAGCAAGTGAGTATTATTTTATTAATTTACTTTTTCCTATTTTTTTTGCCTATTTATTTCTTTTGTTTTGGTATCAGGTTTTTCATGGTTTTTTTTTTTCTTTCTTTCTTTCTTTTTACAATGAATTTGCAATATATCTTTCCAGAGGAAATGCTCTCATTACTTTTCTTTTTAAAAGTATTATCTACAGCTCTTTCATCTTTCCTTATGCTTTGGAATAAATGTTTCACTTTCATCAAAATGTTAAGATTTTTATTAAGGTTACATTGAGTTTATTGATGAAATCTGGAAACTATTGGCTTCTTTGTAAATTAAGTTGAATAATCCAGGAACATATTACAATCTTTCTATTTGTTTTCAATTTGTTTTTAGGTCAATTAATGAAGCTTACTACTTCTGTTGTAAAAGTGTTTTGCAATCTTTGTCAGATTTTTTTTTTCTGGAAATATATACAAATAGCAAATATATTGCTATTTGAATGTTATATGTTTTATACTATTTTCTAGATAATTATTGTTGGTAAAGAGACACTATTGATTTTTATAAATTGATTTTATATCAGATAGCCTAATTATTCAACTAAGTCTAGTGTTTCATCTTGGGAGTATGCTGGATTTCCTATATAGATCACCATCTTACTCAAATCCTAAACTGTATTTGTCCTCTTCTAATCTTTACATTTCTTATTTCTTCTTTTTTCTTGTAGCATTAGTCAGGAAAGTCAGTACTATGTTAAACAAGAGTGATTATAAAACACATCATTATCTGATTCACAAACCTGAAGCAATGTGGTTTAAATTTTGTTATTAAATATGAAATTGTTGTAAGTTTTAATTATATGATCTTTATTAAGTTAGGGAAGTTTCATTCTACCACTGATTTTCTGAGTTTATACCAAAAATTACATTGAAATTTAGTAAATGAATCTTTTGCAGCAATTAAAACAGTTACATGGATTGCAATAATTATTTGGCAGATAAATAAATCAAAAACTATAACATACACACACACACAACTGAATATTATTCAGCTTTAGAAAAGGAAATCCCCGGCGTTGGTTGAAAAACACCCTCGGCTTTGGCCGTGGCCACGGGTGAGATTGGGCGCCCAGAGCCTCACTGCGCGCTGCTCCACGTGCCGCGGCGAAACCCAGGCCCAGACAGGCGCCGCGGGTGCGGTAGCTCGCATGGTCTGGCCCCTGACTCCTGACCCCGGCTACAGACCCCTAACCCTGTCTTCTCTCCTCAGGACACTGGTCCTCCCACGCCTGAGACTGACGTCGTCAGGACCGCGGGGTCGGGGGGACTTGGCTGTTCCCCCTTTCAAATAAAGCTGTTTGTCTAAAAAATAATAATAGAAAAGGAAATCCTATCATTTGCTAAAACATGGATGGACTTGGAGGACATTATGCTAAGTGAATTAAGCCAGACACAAAGAGAAAAATACTGTATGATCACAAATCTTTGTGGAATCATTTCTTTAAAGAGTCAAATATACAAAGACAGAGAATACAACAATGAAAAGATGTAAATCAGAGGATACAAAATAGTAGATATGTAAGATGAGTAAGTCTAGAGACCTAATGTACAACATGAGGGCTATAGGTAATAATATTGTACAGTATTTAGAATTTTTGCAAAATGGGTGGCTTTTAGCTGCTCTTGACAACAAAAAACAAGGGGGTGGGGTAAACATTTGAGATGATGGATGTGTTAATTTGCTTCACTATAGTAACCATTTTACTACCTATGTGTGCCCCCTAGTATACCATAAATATATACAATTTAGTTTTAAATTTAAAACATAAAGTGCACACTGCAAACTACAAAATATAGTTATATGATTAGTCTCATATGTGGTGATAGATAACAGGAATCTATAAATGTCTTATTTTGCATTTTCTTTATTCAATATATATTAGCCTTATCAAAACTTTAGTTTTCTAAAACATTTTTTTTAGTTTTCTAAAAAGTCTTTTATAAGTTAGGAACCATCTATCCCTTGAAAGTATGGAAGAACTCAGCTATGAAGCTATTTGGACTTGAGGCATTGTTTGAGGAAAGCCTGAAATTACCATTTCAATTTATCTAACGATTATTGGTCTGTTTGGGGTTTTTACTCTTCTTGCTCCAATTTTGGCCTTTTATATTTTTATACAAGTGTCTCTCTTCTTTCTAGATTTCAAATATATTCAAATGTATTCCCGTAGAGCTGCTATAATAAAATTTGTATTATTTTTAAACCCTTTGTGTACATATATTCATTACTTTTTTCTGTATCATATTGATTTTATATTCTCTTTTATTTTGTTCTATATGTCTTGCCAAAGATATCTTTACCATATGAATCCTTCAAAAATACATTTTTTGCTAATATTCTTTACATATTATTGGGTTTACTTATTCATTTACTTATTAAATATTGATTGAGCCACCTGCTATTTGCTTGGCACTGTTCTAGGCACCCAGATTTAGCAATGGACAAAGCAGACTAAAATCTCTGCCCCTGGGGATTGCATGCTGATATATTCTTTAATTATGATTGGCTCCCCGCTTGCTTCATTGGTTTTCTTCTTCTGTTTGCTTTGTCCAACTTTTTAAATCGAATGCTTATTAATTTCCCTCTTAGAAATGCATTTGCATTGTCATTCAATGCTAAATCTATTATGTGTTTATCTCCTCTATGATTTCTTCTTGATATATGCTCTATTTTTAGCCTTCGATTAATTATGTTTAACTTATAAGTGTATATTAAAATATCATTTTAAATTTATTAGTTACTCTCTTCCCCTATACCCATATAGTAATTGAAGATACCTCAGTAACCTCAGATATGTATCATCTTCACTTCTCTAGGCAATATATACTGTCTTTGCTTCTTTAGACAATAAACTTGACAGAATTATTTACTCATTCCTAATTTCATGTACTTATTTCATGCACATTTCATGTGTGTGCATGTCTGTGTCTGTGTGTTTCTGCTAGAAATCGTTTCTCTTCTTGCCTGAGTACTTCCCCCAAGAATTTTCTCAAAGAGGATTGTGTAGGGTAAACCTCATGAGAACTGAAAATAGCTTTATTTTTAAAATTTATCTTACTAAAAATTTTAAGTTTAATTTTGTTTAACACTTTGAAAATGTTGCCTCTTTAGTTTTCCTTGTATTGCTGTGGAGAAGCTAAATATTAAATGATTTTTTTTTCTGAAAAATTTTAATATATTATTATTGCCATTTTTATTCTTATCATTCACCGTAAGTTGTCTATTGTGGATTTTCCTTATCTAATTTTTCAGCACACTATAATATTTTTCAATCTGAGGTATTTCATTATCCTCTAATTTAATTAACTCTCACCCCTTATTTCATAAAATACATTTTCACCTCCATTTATGTCCTCTCTTTCCTTTAAAAAAAAGCTTGTCATAAAAACGTGAAAACTTACAGTTCTCTTCCTTATATCTCTTAACTTAAAAAAAAAAAATTTCTACCTCTCTATTCCTTCCTGCTGTCTTGTGGTAGCACCCAAACCCCATATTCTAGGTCGGCACTATATTTTAGCTAGATACACTTTGCTATTTATCCTTTTTATTGAATTTTTAATTTTAATTCATATTTTTATTTCCTGTGTGCCTCTTGAGTCAATTTTATAACTGCTGGGTCCTCTCTTTTCTTCTAGTATCCACCCTGTCACTCTGATGATGTCTCCTTGCTGTTATTGCTCCTGTAATTCACAGAAGCTCTCCTGTGTCTTGTCCTCTCAATGCAGATGACAATGGAGTTTCCCCCCACAGTAATCTCCATATGGTCCTTTTTTTGGTTAATACTGCTTCCTATCTCTCCAAGATTGTTGACATTGTGTTGCTTTTGTGTATCTAACACTTCTCTCCTATGTTATATCACCAGGACAAGCTTCGGGAGACAGAGGCATATTATACTAATACACAATGTTGTCAGGGAGTAAAAATCAAAAGTATTATTTTATATCAAGAGTAGAAAGCAGGAGGGGCACGGAGGTGGTGCATGAGTCCTGGCAAAAGATCCCTTTCATGCATGTCCCAACGACTTCCTTGGACCTGATGAATATTGAAGACCTGGGACAGTGACGTAAAAATCAAGCAACAAGGAAATAAATTCCAATGGCAAATAACATTTTGACCGAGAAACCATTATCCTCTTCCCCAGATCGGTATTATTATTTTATACTTACAAAGGCAGTGACTGAAAGATCAAAAGAAAATAGTCTTGCTCTCATCTCATCAAACCCTCTTGGCAATCCAACCTGGAGGGTTTGAGAAGGCACATTGACTGATCCTGTGCAACTGAAGCCTTCAAAATTTGCTTTCTTCTTGCTTCTATCTTCTTCCTTCTATTTGCCCTTATTTATACACACACACACCCCCCCCAATACACGCTTTTTTCACCTGAATTCCACATTACATAAAAACTGACTTCCCATGAACCGTGCACAGGTTGTCACTAAGGATTCTTCATTGTCTCCCACATTTTCTGCCACCTAATTGTAAAGAGCACCTTCCCCTGCATTCTAGAGGTATATGCAGTAATATATATATATATGCATGCTATTTAATAAAGTATTAAATAATAGTATAGCATTATCATATAATACTATCCTATAATAATTAATAAATTATTCTCAGCTTATCTACATTATTCTATACACTATATTATTCTATATGTTATGCAATGATCTCATACTATTCTATACATTATATTCCGTAGAATAATATAGTATATTATATTTAATAATATAATACTATTATTATGTACTATAGTATATAATAAAGTAAAATTTAAGTTCACCTGGTTTTCTTCTGGTGTTTTCTAAAGGTCTTTGGCTATCTGTACATGTATATCATAGAAAATAGGACGTGGAATTCCCAGTGGCTTTTTGATGTTAATAGTGCTGATGTTAGGAACTACCAGTCCTGTTTCTTCAAAGCCCAGCCACACACTTCCTTTTTTCTTTGGGGAGGTAGAGGAAAGAAACAGGGAGAGAAAATAGGTAGAGCCAACTGTTGAGCTACGAGTTCTCAGGCAACTCTAACATAGTTTTCATCATGCCCTGCCAAAATGACAGATCCCTTTTTCATGTGCTGCTGAGGGAGGAGAACAGCAAAAAACTGAAGAGGTATAGGAAGCCAAGGGAGATTTCTGTGCTGGATGTGGACTGGTATGTATGCAGGCTCTATTCAAGCCAAACACTTTAGGAACATTATTTCATCTGATTGTCCCAACAGCACTTTTAAAAGTTATATGTTATTATGAACTTTTCATAGATAGTGACACTCAACTCAATGAATTTCAATATTGTCCTGATTTCACGAGTAATAGCGGAGACACCAGGAATTCCTCAGAGGCATGTCTGAACATAAAGACTCTGTCCACTCACCACAAAATCAGAGAAGAGAGCATTCTTGCCCTAAGACAGAGCTTGTGACTCAGGGTTTGCCCTTGATTAAATATGGAAAGTTTACCTGTGATACCTCCGACCTGTAACTTTTGTTTTTGAGGCTTGATCTTCTTTCTGTAGTATCCGGCACCCCTCCATTTGTGCATGGAGGGCTCTCAGCCCTCAGATAAGGGCTCTCTCTTATCTGCATTTTCTATAAGAGGACCATCTATGACAAACTGATTCTCACTTAGATGTTAGCTAAGTTGTTTTTTGTTACTGTTTTTGGTTTGGGTTTGTTTGTTTTGCCTTTCCCAGAGAACCACAGATAAAAGGAGAAATTGTTTCTTTAATATTTGCTATTGTTGAATTCAAGAAATGAATCTCTAAATGTAGAGTTTCCATCTCTTGAGACTTGGCAAAGAACATATAGATGTTAAATTTGCTATCAACCAAATGAGGTGAAATCTAGTCAATTACCAATGCCACATGGTCTGGTTGGCACCACAAGGCCTAATATCTGAGTACACAATAGAAAGCAAGTCAGGTGGTCTTTAAACAGCACTCCCCTGAGACAATCAAGGTGGAAATAAAGAAATCTCAAAAGTTTAGCAAGCGGATGTTTATCTTGCTAGATACTGTCAGTAGTTTTCTGTAGCTACTTTTTTGAGCTAGCTAATGTTTAATTTGAGTAACCTTGTGGAAAGACCTGTTTAAGTGGCACTATCAAACAATAGCAGCAAGAGGAGAGATAAGAAGAAAGTAAAAAAAGGATTATTAAAGAAATGCTGGGGGTGAAATTTATCTCTTCAAACAAATCAGGGTGTGCTAAGTTAATAGAAAAATCCTATAATGGATGGACAGATAGGAAACTTATTTCCCAGAAGTTAGAAGCATGTGATTTTTACTCTGATTTGGTGGCAGGGGGTTGGGGAGAGGAGGCTGTGAATTTCAGAATATTATATTTATAATATATTTTCCAGGATACTGGCATTAAAAATACCTTTTTAAAAATATTACATAACAATGATGCAAAGGATGAAACTGAAGGGGAGGGACAGGGTCTTGAGACTGCCTATCCTGAGCTTCTATCCATAATTTAGCTCTGTAGGAAGAAAATCTCTTTTGATCCCATTTTCAATTCTAGTACATCTAACAGCAACACTAGAATAAGATTTGACCTACTAAGTGCTCTGCTGCACTGGAGTTGTTTAGATTCACCAGAGTATAAAAAACACACATAGAAAGACTAATTACAAAATAGAGGCTGAGTTTGTCTTTCAGTATTTCTATTATTTGGTTAGTCCAGGCTCAGCCCCTAGATTCTGAATTTGTCAGGCTTCTGAGCCCAAGCTAAGCCATCATAACCCCTCAGCCCCTAAACTCTGAAGTTGTCAGGCCTCTGAGCCCAAGCTAAGCCATCATAACCCCTGTGACCTGCACATATACATCCAGATGGCCTGAAGCAACGAAAGAACCACAAAAAAAGTGAAATAGGCAGTTCCTGCCTTAAGTGATGACATTCCACCATTGTGATTTGTTCCTGCCCCACCCTAACTGATCAATTGACCTTGTGACATTCCTTCTCCTGGACAATGAATCTCAGGAGCTCCCCATGCAGCACCTTGTGACTCCCACCCCTGTCTGCAAGAGAAAACCTTCTTTAACTGTAATTTTCCACTACCTACCCAAAGCCTATAAAACTGCCCCACCCCTATCTCCCTTTGCTGACTCCTTTTTTGGACTCAGTCTGCCTGCACCCAGGTGATTGAAAAGCTTTACTGCTCACACAAAGCCTGTTTGGTGGTCTCTTCACATGGACACGCATAACAGAATTTAGATGCAGTAAAATTTCCAATGTGTTCCTGAGATTACTTTATTACAGAAGAGTATTAATAATGTGCATGTATTGATGCTTTATTTGTACTGTTTTTGAAGCAAAAGAGTTGAAATAAATAATTCAAGATTCTATTTGACCAATCAGCTTGTATTTTTAAGGGCTTAATAAGTAGCTGCCTCTGAGGAGATTTAGAGAAGGGCTGTCAGAAATGGGTAACTTTTCTTCAGGTGTTTACAGAAGATGAAGGGTGACAAGACAGGCACCAAGCAATCGGAATGGTGGAGAAAGATGCTGTGGCTTCTGACTGCTTGCTTGTGGTCTTTTGTGTTAACCAGCAATACAAAATTACTAGACTTTTCCATAGAGATAAAGGACTATGAAAATAGTTTGGACCAGGCATGGTGGCTCACCCTTGTAATCCCAGCGTTATTGGAGGCTAAGGTGGGCAGATCACTTGAACTCAGGAGTTGGAGACTAGCCTAGGCAACATGATGAAATCTCATCTCTACCAAAAAGTATAAAATATTAGCTGAGGTGGGAGGAGGCTTGAACCCAGGAGGTGGAGGTTGCAGTGAGCCGAGATCGCGCCACTGCCCTCCAACCTGGGTAAGAGAGTGATACCCTGTTGAAAGGAAGGAAGGAAGGAAGGGGGAAGGAGGGAAGGAAGGGGGGAAGGAGAAGAGAAGGAGAGAAGGAAGGAAGGAGGGAAGGAAGGAAGGAAGGAGGGAAGGA
>NW_012104176.1:1387367-1522476 GCF_000951045.1 Mandrillus leucophaeus | reverse complement strand
CTCTCTCTGTACTCACATAAAGAAGAGCTCATGTGAGCACACAGCAAGAAAGGGATGGTCTGCAACCTAAGAACCTAAGAGGAGAGCCCTCCCCAGAAACCAACCATGCCAACACCCTGATCTCAGACTTCCAGCCTTCAGAACTGTGCGAAATAAATTTCTGTTGTGAAAGGCAGGAGTTTGTTGGGAAATAAGTTCCTAGTCTTTTTGCCTTTACTTAAACTACTTTGGTAAGATGTAATTGGGTTTTTTTCCCCCTTGTCTCATTGCCCTCCAACCATTGAGCTGTAGTCACACCTGCTTTTGTAGAAGGGTGAATACAACCCAGGAAAAGAAAAGAAAAAAACGGTTTTAATCACATGAAATTTCCCCCGACCTTCACCAAAAAAGAAAGTATGTGTTGAAATCCTAACCAGCCAGAATGTGTCCTTATTTGGAAATAAGGTCTTGATAGAGGTCATGACGTTAAAATGAGATACAGAGTTGGTGTTAAAACTATCTTTAAAAAAAAAAAAGGCAGCAAATCAGGTTACTTTTCAAAGGAGGGTAAAATCAAGGCTCAGGACTATCACAGCTTTAGTAGCTCAGATATGTTCATATACAAGCCACATTTTCTTCAAAAATACCCATAATTCTTTGTTTGCTGGATTATTAGAAATGGAGTGGGAGGATAAGCCATAATAAAAGTTCAGGCAGAGTGAAATAGTAAATAGTATGTACAAATTCCTGTAACTTAACCTGATACCACACGTTCAAGTTGTGAGAGGTCTCTCTTGGGCATGCTTTATACAGACACTAATCCCATTCATGAAGGTTCTGTACCTATGACCTAATCACCTCCCAAAGGCCCCACTTTCTAATGCCATCGCCTTGGTGGTAAGGATTTCAACATATGAATTTGGGGCTAGGGGATGCAGATGTTCAATCCATAGTAGGTTGTGAGTCTGGAGAAGCAACAAGGCTCCCTCAGTCTGAGCTTGGGCCCTACTCAAGTAGGCAGGTTTCAGTGCATCTTTCATAAGAAGGAATACGGATCTATTCTACCTTCATTTAACTTAAAGTCATAGTGGTGACTCTTCCAGAACAACGGAAATCTATTGTTAAGGAGGAATCAAAGTTTATAAGTTCAGAAACATAAAACAGCCAGGAATGTTCAGAAGGTAACTCTAACTAAAATAACTAAGCCCCTTCCCTGGAAGTACCATGATATAGTTTGGATCTATGTCCTCACCAAATCTTATGTAAAATTGTAATCTCCGATGTTGAAGTTTAGGCCAAGTGGGAGGTGATTGGATCATGGGGGCAGAGTTCTTATGAATAGCACCAACCCCCTTTGCTATTGTATAGTGAGTGAGTTATCATGACATCTGGTTGTTTAGTAGTGTGTGACACCTCTCCCTAACAACACTCTCTTGGTCCTGTTCCTGCCATGTGAGAAACCTGTTCCCACTTTGCCTTCCACCATGACCAAAGGCTCCCTGAGGTCTCTCCAGAGGTAGATGCTGCCATGCTTCCCGTACAGCCTGCAGAACCATGAGCCCATCAAACCTCTTTTCTTTGTAAATTACCCAGTCTCGGGTATTTATCTATAGTAGTGTGAGAATACACTAATACATACCACAATGCACAGAAAGTAATATCAAGCAGTCTTACCTCAAAGAGCAGGAAGAATATTTGAAGAATATTTGAAGAAAACTATGTGATTTTCTTTCCCTGCACTATTGTAGTTCAATGCTTCCCTGAAGCCTATTCAAAGGTGAGGATGGAAAATAATCACTCAAGAGATCAAGGCAAATATCATCCCATAGAGAATAGCCCTTTTCCATGAGCTTGCCACCATTGTAGCCTTCAATTTTACATGACTTCTGCTCAAACTGTATAAATAATTAAAATATTTTTGCTGTGAAAGCTTTGGTTAGTCTTTAGGCTCAATGTAGACATCTAAATTAAAAGTTGTAGGGCAAATACCCAAAAGAGTAGGGGTTCTGGCATCAGATAGAACTTGATTTGAGTTTGAATTCCATCACTCTTGTGCAAGATATGCAGCCTCCCAGAGATCTAATCATCTCATCTGTAAAATAAAGCTGATTATATCTGACCTCAATGATTTATTGGAAGGAATACATCACATTAAACCTGTAAAGCTTTGAGCACAGTGTGTGACACAATTAGTCATGAGTAAAATTAATATTAACTCATAAAGAAAATCGTATTTTTGAAAAGAGTGCTAGGTAATATGTTAAATAAAAAAGCTGAGAAAATAGTTGTGTAGGACTGCAGAAAAAAAAGAAATCATTTTCTATTAACCACTCCATGAGCCAATTTATCATTGAGAGAAGGATTTGGCTTGATAATGAAATTTCTAGAATAAGCAAACTCTAGTTCTTGACAGAACTTTAGAATCAGAATCTTTCAAATGATCAAACTATACCATACCATAGACTGGGCGACTTGAGCAACATGCATTTTTCACAGAGCTGGAGACTGGGAAGCCCAAGATCAGGGTGCCAGGAGATTTGTTGTCTGGTTAGGGTTCTCTTGTGGTTTCCTCATGTAAGAGAGAGAGAGAAAGCCAGCCAACTCTCTTCTCTGTCTTCTTATAAGGGCACTAATCCCATTATGAGGGCTCTGCCTTCATAATCTAATTTTTCCCAGAAGTCCCACCTTCAAATACCATCACATTAGGGATTATTAGTTTTTGGGCGGGGAGTGGGGGGAGCACAAACATTCAGTTCCTAGCTCTTGCTCCAGGTCAAACAATCACTAGTCAGAGCCAGCACTAAGCTACGTTTCTCATATGACTCCATCACAATCTATTAGACCTTGATTTATATTTGCTGAAAGACTGGTCTCGTTTCTTTTTGAGATTTATACATTCATAAATTTATAAAGCTGATTTAGGACAGTTAATTCCATGTAACATGTCACCCAAACAATTGCATATCGGTTTGACAAACCACATTTCAATCCATCAGAAAAGTTTAGGTTGATGCCTGCACATATTCCAGAGACATGAAAGTGGAGGATAAGTGTTTTTACAGCAAACAAACCTGAGGCGAGTTGTTAAAGGACACTTGCTTTGGAATGGAACTCTGGAGTGTTTAATTATCAACATGTGCCTTTCCATCCCCGGCCTATTAAATCATCTGGCCTGCTAATAATAGCCTGTTTAGCCATCAGGAAAAGATGGATGAGTTTTAGTTCCCATTTTCAAATCCAAGGGATCTGCCCTGTTTCTGAATTATCTGCAGATGAAGATTAGTCACTGAGGCATCTGTAGGTTGTGCAGAGGACATTGGAGTCCTGGCCAGGATATTTATCCTCAGTAACGTGCTCCTCCCTCTCCTTCAGGCCTTCCACTGGTGAAAAGAGACTGAAAGAGCCAAACTTAAAACGTGAGGAAGGGAATCTTACTAATTAAATGCTCTTTTTAGCATTGCAAACTGAATGTAATCACTTCCTGTGTTTAAACTGTCTGTGAATAGATCATGTATTTAGCTTTGCAAAGGAAGTTTTACATGTAACACCACTGCTTTCTCAATGCCAGCTGTTTGGGTGTTTGTTTTAATCCATATCCAGTGTTCCCATTACCTGTTGATATGTAACAAACTATTTCAAATCTCAGTGGTCTAAAAAAACAGTTTCTTTGGATCATGATTTTTGTGGATGAGGAACTGGGGAAGTGCTTAGCTGGGTGTTTCCTTTCTGATCCCTGAAATGTTAGCTGAGGTGGCATGGCTAGTACCAGTGGATGCATTTTTAAGATGGTTCCCTCATATGGCTAGCAAGTTGGTGCTGGCTGTTGTCTGAGAACTTGGCCTAGTCTTTTGTTAGGGTAACTTGGTTGTGATCCATAAAGGCCCATTCACAGGATGCTTGGGCTGCCTCATTGGCAGAGCAGTAGAGTTCCCAGTATGAGTATTCTTTCAGTTGAATGTAAGCTGCAAGACTCATTCTGACCTAGCCTCAGAAGTCCCAGAAGACCACTTTCACTGCATTCATTGATCAGCCAAATTATTTAAAGCAAACTCAACTCCAAGAAGATAGAAAATAGACTCACCCCCTCAATGGTAGGCTGGCAAAGATATAGCAGACATCTTTAACCTAGCACATCAAGAAAAACTGTAATTGCTACATTTTAACTACCCCTCCACTTTACACATTATCTGGTGATTCTCAGAAGCTTCAAATATATGTATTTAATGTATTCATTGCATCTCTCTCCACTCATAATATTTAATAAATATTTTCTGATTGCTTTGAAACTATGGTTCAATCAATCAATTCCATTTATTTTTCTTATGATTATTTCTTTCCTTCCTAACAATTCCCATATTGATTACAGTACTTCAAATGCCATTCTGGATCCTGAATAACTAATCTACTCAGTAACAAATAATGTAATCTTCAACATAACATTCTCTCTGAGACAGTGCCAGGCACACAATGGAGACAACAATTCAAAAACACTTTCCAAGTTGAAGTACAATCTTAACAACGGCAGTACTTTTGAGGTATTTAGGTGGCTTTCACATCATGCTTTTTTTATGCCCCAAGGGGTAAGGGTACCAAATAAAGCAGTTTTCCAGATCTTATCAGTAGACCCAAAAGTAGAAATTAACTAGTAGTAAAAATCACTTATATTAAACCCCTTTCATTTGCATATATTTGTGTATGAATACCTAATTGTTTTGAAGTAGCAATTAAGAGAACAATGGAGGAGAAAAAGGGGGCCTGAGACTGCAACAGACACCTGGGAGACTGTATTTTAAAAGTCTATATTTTTACATATTTGATTTTATTTCTTAAATAAAGAGAAAGATACTGAATCATGCACACAAAGTACTACCAAAAGAATTAAAGTGGGAGAAAGTTTTGACCTAATGATACCATTTTCTGATAGACACCTCTTTAATCTTCCCACTTAAATCTTGAATAACAAAGCCTTGTAATGTGTATAGAAACCAAAATTCTACAGACAGTGCTAAAGGAAGTTTTAAGACTCCCCTGACAAGCTCTTAAGTTGATAATGGCCCCTGTTTGAACTGGTATTTTTAAATAAGTAGTTGGGTAACATTCCTTTAGTATACAGAAAAGCCTGTATACTATCAGGAGGATCAGGTGGCCTTCCTTTCTTCTACTTTGTTGTCATGAACAATTCAGCTCTGGCCCCAAATTAGCATCATTCACTCAGCAAAACAAATGCCCCACATTTAACTCTTCTCACTCTTGTTACAATTTAGCAGACACCTGTGTTTTCTTGAGCATGCTTTGTGGCATTTACTCCTACAATTGATTTTGTTTTTCTTTTTGCCCTCTTAACATTTATCCCTCTTCTGATAATAGCACCTTGATTTTTCTTTATGCAACCTCATCTCATATTCTCAGTCTCAGTGGCTTCTGATGAGACTCTCACCGCCAGCTCTAAGAATTGAGCCAAAAAAGGGAGGCATAGTTCAGAAATAGAAATAAATCAGAGTAAGACAAACATAAGAAAAAGGAGAAGAAAAAGACAAAGGGAAGAAGTGGGACTGGGACACTGATGACATTGTTTGAGATCTTGGATCCAGTCATGCTTCAAACTCTATTTTTCAGTTACACAAGCTAATTAATATTTGCTCTAACACACACACACACACACACACGCCTACATGCACACAGACATATTTTATTTGTTTATTTATTTATATATTTATGTATTAGGATTTGCTTAACCTGGTGTGATTTGAGTTCCTGTCATTTAAAATTAAAGCTTGAAATTAGGCTTTACCAATACAGCCATTTACCAACTCAAAATATATTAGCAAAGTATTGCTTCTACTTATTTATAGAACTGTTCTTGAAAGGCATTGTGAAATCTGAAATAGTACATTAAATTTACTTCACTGGCTTTAATGTAATATGTGCAAACCAATAAAAGGCAGCCTATTCAAATTACTTATATTTATTATGAGATTATTCAGTATTACTAACCAAAATAAAATTACTAAATGTACGTAAATTAAACTTTTCTATTAATATACAACACAATCATGTATTTTTACAGAGTCAGAATAAAAGGTCACAGAACCACAAACCTCTAGGTAGGTGTACATGCATTAGCATTTGTATAAGCACATGTATTTGGTGGCTTTGCTGGAGTAACAAACTACCTCAGAATCTCAGTGTTATATGAAACAAAGTTATGTTTCTTGTTCATATTGCATGTAGGCTTCAGACCACCTGAGGGTCTGCTCCCATTGTGTGCTGCCCTATCAATCTTCTCAGCTAGATTTCCAGGCTAAAGAAGCAACCTCTATTTGGAAAGCACCATTCTCAGAGCAGGAAGCAGAAGCAAGATTACCATGTCATCCTATTTAAAGCTTCTGCTCCAACATGGCTTATATCATATTCACTCAAATTGCACTGTATGGGGGAACCCACCCCCGATGGTTAACATGTGTTCTTTTCTATTTCCTAGGTGTCTCGGCTGGTTTGAGAAATAAAGGGAAAGAGTACAAGAGAGAGAAATTTAAAGCTGGGTGTCCAGGGGAGATATCACATGTCGGCAGGTTCCATGATGTTCCCCGAGCCGTAAAACCAGCAAGTTTTTATTAGCGATTTTCAAAAGAGGAGGGAGTGCACAAATAGGGTGTGGGTCACAGAGATCACATACTTCACAAGGTAATAAAATATCACAAAGCAAATGGAGGCAAGGCGAGATCACAGGACCACGGATGGGGCGAAATTAAAATTGCTAATGAAGTTTCAGGCATGCATTGTCATTGATAACATCTTATCAGGAAACAGTGTTTAAGAGCAGACAGCCTGTCTGACCAAAATTTATTAGGTGGGAATTTCCTTGTCCTAATGAGCCTGGGAGCTCTACAGGAGACCTGGGCTTATTTCATCCCTTCAGTTTCTACCATAAAAGGCAGCTGCCTTAAGGGGGCCGTCTATAGATCTGCCCTCAGGGCGCATTCTCTTTCTCAGGGATGTTCCTTGCTGAGAAAAAGAATTCAGTGATATTTCTCCTATTTGCCTTTGAAAGAAGAGGAATATGTTTCTGTTGCATCCGGCTCACAAGCAACCAGAAGTTTTATCTCTCTTGTTCCTTGAACACTGCTGTTATCCTGTTCTTTTTTCAAGATGCCCAGGTTTCATATTGTTCAAACACACATGCTCTACAAAGAATTTGTGCAGTATAACACAATCATCACAGGGTCCTGAGGCGACATATATCCTCCTCAGCTTACAAAGAAGATGACGAGATTAAGAGATTAGGAAATCACAGGGGTATTGACTGGGGAAGTGATAAGTGTCCGTGAAATCTTCACAATTTATGTTCAGAGATTGCAGTAAAGACAGGCATAAGAAATGATAAAAATATTAATTTGGGGGAACGAATAAATGTCCATGAAATCTTCACAATTTATGTTCTTCTGCCACGGCTTCAGCCAGTCCCTCTGTTCGGGGTCCCTGACTTCCCGTAATAGCGCTAGACAAATTTACGAACAGGACAGGAAAGTTCATGTCATCTACACAGCTGTATTGCCAATTATAAGGCAAACACAAGGATCTATAAGTGCTTACAAATAGGAGAATCAATGATTTTAAACAATAATATTACCTGACAAATAGACATGTCCTATCTTTACCTAACTGCTTTCTAATACACTGCTGTGGCTTAAGGGTAGTACCCAGGCTTTCACTGCAATTTTAGATCACTAATGTAAGAATTGATCTTCAAGTTGTAGATTCAAGGAGGGAAAATTTCTCCTTTACCCTCTGAAGACTTAGTGAAAATGAATTTATGATAGTCAGATTAATAGAAAAAGGCATGCAAAATTGATCTAACAGGCAAGGGAGAAATATCATGGGAGAGTGAGTGCTCAATTTTTTTAAAAAAAGAGAAAACCAAATTCTAATTTTCTTTCAGTGTACTTTTTATATTAAGGCTCAATATTAAAACCCTTTAATAAATTCATTTAGCTTGAGTTTGTTTAACCATATAAGATTTTCTTTTACTCTCTTTTATTTTTCCAACTTTTCATATTTATTTAGTTTTACCTACAACAATTTTTCTCCACTTGTTCGTTTTGTAACAACATTTGAGTATACTCTACACTAAAAAAAATGATTTTCCTTAAACAAAATCCATATCTTCACGCATTCCTTACAGCCTTCCTCACCAGAAACACATCCTTGTAAACTGTATGTACAAAATTTTTTTTTCTTATTTTTAGTAGTTTTAATTAATTACATTAATTAGAGCTTCAATCTTTAGCAACTGTAAACCAAAAATAAAATTATGAATACCGTTTTATAATTTATAAAAATGTTTCTTAATGGAATATTTTTTAAAAAATTGGAACAGAACAAATTTACTAACAGATCTAAATCTATTTTGTTTCTTTGTAATAAGAAACCAAAAGTAGATAAACTTAAATCTCCTGTTAATATTTTAGTATTATATATTACTTAGAAATAACCTAGAAATGTGATGACTATCTATCGTTAACTCAGCAAAACTAGAAGGGTATATTGCTAAAGTGACTTGGGAAATCTTTTAAGTAAATATCAGTATGATTATCCATGAAAAAAGTATATTTACCAACTTATATCCCATTTACATCTCTTTGATTTATTAATCCTTAAAAATTAGGCTTGGAAATTATTTTACTTTATGTTATTTCATTTATTTTTTATTTCAATCATTTTGAGTAAAAGTGATTTTGGGTTACATGGATGAATTGTACAATGGTGAAGCCTGAGAGTTTAGTGCACCAATCACCCAATGTACTATATACATCATACCCAATATGTAGTTTTTTAATCCCTCAGACCCTTTCTACCCTCCTGACTTTTGAGTCTTCAATGTCCACTATGCCACTCTGCATGCCTTTGCAGACCCACATCTTAGCTGTCACTTGTAAGTGAGAATATATAAGTTTTCCATTCCTAAGTTGCTTCTCTTAGAACAATGGCCTCTAGCTCTATCCAAGTTGCTGCAAAAGACAATATTTCATTCTTTTCTTATAGCTGAGTAGTATTCTATGTATCTTTATACCAGGTTTTCTTTATTTCTTCCTTTATTTATTTATTTATTTATTTTTTGAGACAGAGTCTCACTCTGTCGCCAGGCTGGAGTGTAGTGGTACAATCTCGGCTCACTGCAACCTCCTGAGTTCAAGCGAATCCCCTGCCTCAGCCTCACAAGTAGCTGAAACTACAGGGGCACACACCATGCCCAGCTAATTTTCATATTTTTAGTAGAGACCAGATTTCACCATGTTGGCCAGGATGGTCTCAATCTCTTGATCTCGTGATCCGCTCGCCTTGGCCTCCCAAAGTGATGGGATCACAGGCGTGAGCAACCACACCTGGCCCACCTTTTATTTATCTACACTTTGGCTGATGGAAACTTAGGTAGTTCCATATCCTTCCAGTTGTAAATTGTGCTGTGATAAACATACACATGCAGGCATTTATATATATATGTATATGGACTTCTTTTTTGGGGGGTAGATACCCAGTAGTTGGATTGCTGGATTGAATGGTAGATCAGTTTTTAGTTATTTGAGAAATATTCACTCTGTTTTCCATAGAGGTTGTACTAATTACATTCCCACCAACAGTATATAGGCATTCCCTTTTCACCATCCATGCCAACATATATTGTTTTCTTGATGTTTTAATGATGGCCACTCTCGATGGGGTAAGGTGTTATCTCATTGCAGTTTTAATTTGCATTTCCCTGATGACTAGATCTGAAGATGTAGTGATGCTGAATTCTTGTTCATATGTTTCTTGGCCATTGTATATCTTCTTTTGAGAACAAACTATTCATGTCATTTGCCTGCTTATTGATGCAATTTTATTTTATTTTATTTTTCTGGCTTGTTTGAGTTCCTTTTAGATTCTGGATATTAATCCTTTGTTGGATGCATATTTTGTAAATACTGTTTCCCATTCTGTGAGTTTTCTGTTTACTCTGATGATTATTTCTATCATCCTACAGAAGCCTTTTAGTTTAATTAAATCCCATTTATGTATTTTTTGTTTTTGTTGCATTTGCTTTTGGGATCTTAGTCATGAATTCCTTGCCTAGGTCAATGTCCAGAAGAATTTTTCCTAGGTTTTCTTCTAGGCATTTTTGGCTTCAGATCTTAGATTTAAGTCTTTAAGCCATCTTGAATTAATTTTTCTATTTGGTAAGAGAGAATGATCCAGTTTCAGTCTTCTATATGTGGCTATCCAGTTTTCCCATATGTTTGAAAAATTTTATCAGACATTAGACACAGTTTAGTCATCTCGTTTTTTTTTTCTATTAATTGTTATATAACACATGTATATCAGGCAGTTACTATCCAAACAAAAACTACTGAGGTGTTTTGCTGATAATCCAGAAGATAAAATGTTTCTACTAAACCAACAATCTTTAACTCATCTAATTTCCTAAGGATTTATTTAAGTCAAATAAACTTTGAAAAGTATTTGGGCTTAATTATTTAGTTCACACATGCTCATTTTATCTCTATGTCAATTTGGTACCATGTAGATAATATATAAACACACGTATAGAAATAAACATGTAGACACAATATGCAACACACATACACTTGTGCATCCAAAAGCCAAATTAATTAGGTTGCTCAATACAAAAAAAGAGCAAAATTTCAGACCTGAGATGAGCCCATCCGTGTGTCTTGAGACTCTGTAAGGAAGGCAGAAACCCCAGTAAAGAGGTCAGTGGCACATTTTTTTGTGTGTTCCTCTGTAGGTCTCAGGGTCAGTAGAAGTCTCCTTTAGATCACTTCATGTGATACCCGAGGCTCTGATGTTTTCTCTCAGAAATTTTTTAGTCATTAACCTTCAAATAAAAGAACTAGGGGCTGACAAAGGTGGCAAAAGGAAGGAGAAGCAGAAGTAAATGGAAGAATGGGTCTTAAAGTAACCAGTTTCAGAGAGTTTAAGTTTCACAAAAAGGCCAATGAAGATCTAGTTAGTAGGAGTTCAAGAAAAAGAAGTCCAGCTGACTTAAAAGTAACTAACAGGAGAAACAGGATTCAAAAGGAAAAAATCAGAGGCCTTTAAAAAATATTGCAGCCTGGATTTTAGCTTTTAATTAAGCGACTTTTGACCATAGAATGCTTAAAACATTTTATCATCAAACTTTAGCCAAGCAAAGAGCAAACTTTCCCATTTACCAGTTTTTTCCCCTGAAATTTGTACCTAGAAGGAGTTTTGGATGTGGGTAAGAATGGGTGGGCTTTGGAAGCAGCAGGCCTTCCCCTGGAACCAAGGGACTAGAGCGGGCTGTAAACGGGGCAGCATCTTTCCCACTGCCTGGGAGGAACCTTCTGCTAACTTGCTCAGAGATTAGGCTCAGGGCAGAGGCAGGAGGCCTGTCTCTCTGGCCCAGTCTGTGGCTAGTCACAAGGGTCTCTCCTACCCACTCCTAAGAAAGACCACATAAAAATCTAATGAACAAAGATGAGAAAGACAGGGCAAAAAGAGCTTCCAGAGTACGATGTCTGTTTTTGTCTCTACTGGTTCCTTTCTTTCTGAGTATATAGCTCCATGTTTACCTCGGGAGAGAAGGTTAAACAAACAAAAAAGTTTCTATCATGCTCTGAATATAAACCAAAGGAGTATATGAACAATGACCTATAAACCAAAACAAATATTCACATACAAGACCGAAGCCCAGAAGCCCTTTGTGATTTTAGCCAGTCTCCAAAGAAGAACAGACAACTGAAGCCCTTCCAAGATCCAGACCTCAAAACAGCTTAAAGGAAGGAAATTTTTAGGAGGCACGGATCGGGTACAACACACATTTCTATCTAGCCATATCCCCAGGGATTCCAACCTTTGAGTTAGTCACCTGCACACAGTTGCCTGACAACCAATGTGCCCCTGATCAATGAAAAACGAAGAGATGAAGAGTTGGTAAGACAAACAGAAAAGCAAAAGATTTTCATGGTAAGAAAAGGATTAGTAGTCAAATGGGTACCCCAAAGAGTCAAGAGTCACACAAATATAAATTCAAAAAGATTTTTACAAATAACTCCAATTAATTCTCACAAATGTTTCTCTCCTGAGCCAAACAAGTTTATATCTCTAAGGGACTTGTTCCCTGGCCAGTAATTGACCCCAGGCAAAAGCACTGACAGTGCAAATCTTAATCACTAGACCACAGATTGAAGCATCGTGTAGCAAATCTCACAGAAAATTCAAAACAAGCAATTGGATCATTCAAAAAAAAAATAAATTTACTTTAAATCTGATTTTTGCTTTTCAATCTTGCCAATGAATTTCTTGAAGTAGATATTATATTTCTGCTGTAACTTTTTATAGATACACATCAGACAGCTATTTAAAAGAAAAATTTCTTTTAAATGCAGTTAATTTATTCCAAAGATGACTCAAGCCAGTAAGCCTTTCTCTTAGGAAGGCCTGAGCAAATTACTGATATTGGTAATCTGTGTATTTTCACTTTTTTTCTCAGTCTTGCTAGATGTTTATCAATTTTATTAATCTTTTCAAATAATTGGTTCTTGGTTTTGCTAAATTTTCTACGTTTTAACATTTTCAAGCTCATTAATTTCTGCTTTTACGTTTATTATTCTCTTCCATTGTTTACTTGGGTTTATTTTGTCCTTTGTAAGGTTTTTTTTGGTTTTGTTTTTGCTTTTGGCTTTTGTTTGCCTGGTTTTGCTTAGTATGTTTTTGATAAAGGAGCCAGGGGTTTTTGTTGCTGTTGTTGGTTTGTCTTTTTTCCCTAGGTTTTTGATAAGGAAGCTTAATTACTGATTTGAAACTGCTTTTTTAACCTAATTTTTGAATTTGGTTCCATAAATTTTCTTCTTATCACTGCTTTAGCTGTGTCTAACATATTTTAATAAGCTTTATTTTCTTTCAATTAAATATTCTTTTTAAAATTTTTCTTGGGACTACCTTTGGACCCATGGATTATTTACAAATATACTATTTAGCTTCCAGATGTTTGGAGACTTTCGGCAATAATTCTGTTATTGATTTCTAATTTAATTCCATTGTGGTAAGCAAACACCTTCTGTATAATTTTAGTTAGTTTAAATTTTCAAGATTTATTTCATGGCCCTGGATACAACCATGTGATTCATGAGCACTTGAAAATGAGTGTATTTTGCTGTTGTTTCTTTAAAAATATCGAGTAAATACTGTTGGTTGATGGTATTGTTGAGTTCTTCTATACCCTTACTAATTTCTGCCTAGTTTTTCTATAAATTTTTGAGAGAGGGGTGTTGAGGTCTCCAAGTATAATAATGAATGTCTATTTTTTGTTTCAGTTCTGTCAGTTTCTGCCTCATGCATTTTGTGGCTCTGTTGTTTTGCTTAGTGCATATACATTTAAGATTACTGTCTTTTTCATAGGCTTTAACTTTTATCAGTGCATGGATCCTGCTGTCTTTCCAGTAATTTTCTATACACTGAAGACTACTTTGTCTATTATTAGTGTAGCCACTTCTGATTTCCTTCAATTCTTTGCATGATATATCTATTTTTTAAATAGTTGGATCATTTTGCCAATTTTTGTCTTTTAATTGGTGTAACTACATCATTTACATTTAATGTAATTATTAATACGTTAAGCCCTCCATTTCATTTTTAGTTGCTGTTTGTTCTTTCAGCTTCTCGTTTGTTTTTTTTTCCTGCCTTTCTGTGATTCACTTGAAGTTTGTTAGAATTCTATTGAGATTTAGCAGAAGTGCTTTTGTGTATATTAAAATACTATAGATAAACTATATATAAAACTTTATGTAGCTGTTTCAGCTGTTATTCTAGGCATTCCATTGTGTGTGTGTGTGTTTGTGCATGTGTGTGCATGTATGTGTGTGTATGGTGTTCTATCACAGTCTACTGGTGACGTTATTTTATTACTCAAAAAATCATAATAATTATCTCTCTCTTTAGTTCTCTTTGCCCTCCCCTAGTTATAATATAGTTGTCTTAAATATTTCCTCTGCATATATTTATAGCCACATTTTACACTGTTATAATTTTTGCTTCAACTATCAAAAAAATTAGAAAGCTTGAGAAGAAGGAATTGCTATTATAAATTTTTCTTACCTTATTCTCTCCTCTTCACTGATCTTAAAGAGTTTCTTATTTTACAGTTTCTTAATGTTTAAAGAAACGTTCTCTAGCCATCAGTGTAGAATAGGTCTGAGACTAGACACATTAATTTTGTTTTATTTTCTCATTTTAGAATATCTTTACTTCCTCTTCATTCCTGACGAATTTTTTTTGCTGGGTATAGATTTCTGGGTTGACAATCAGTTTCTTCCAGGCTGTGAAAAATATTCATCTAGCTTCCCAGCTTTTTCTCTAATTGTTATTTTTCTAAAGGTAATGTGTCATTTTTCTCTGGCCACTCTCAAGATATTTTGCCCTTAGTTTTCAAAAGTTTAATTACAATGTATTGTTGCATGGATTTCTTTCTTTTTCTGATTTGTGTTCACTCATCTTCAATCTGTAGATTAAAGTCTTTTGAACAAATTTGAGAAGCTTTCAGTCATTATTTATTGGGATAGTTTTTCAGCCTTGTCCTCTTTCTTATCTTCTGGAACTCCAGTGGCATGGAAGTCAGATCATTTATGATAGTCACATGGTTTCTCAGGATTACCTCATTTTTTTAGTCTATCTTTTCTTTGTTGTACATATTGGGTAGCCTCTAGTATTCTATTTTTCAGCCAACTGATTATCTGCCCTATCCATCTTGCTACTGAGCTCCTCCACTGTACTTTTTATTTTAAAAATTTTAACTTTCGGTTATAAGCTTATTTTATAACTTTTATTTCTCTATTGAGACTTTCTCTTTTCAGTTTGTTTTGAGTATTCATAATTGCTTATTAAAGTAGCTTTATGATAGCTGCTTTATAATCTTTGTCAGAAAATTTTAACATTTCTGTTATGTCAGTGTTGCCATCTTTTGATTGTCTTTTTTTCATTCAGTTTGAGATCTTACTGATTTTTGATATGACAAACCATTTTTAAAAGACAACTGGAAATTTTTATGTCACAAAATTTTCAATCTTATTAAAACTTCTATTTTAGCTGGCTTTCTTTTATATAACTCTGATGAGGAAAGAGGAAGGCATCACCACAGAAGTAGAATTTCAGCTTGGTACTCAGCATTCATTGACACAGAAGTTAGGTAAGTTTCCTCATTACTCCTAGACAGAAATAGGGGATTTGACTCCCATTTTGTCTCCACTGACAGCAGTGGGGCTGCCCTTGTCACCACTGGGTGATGGTGAAAGATCATACTCTACATTAGGTCTCCTTGACACCACCCAGCTAGAGAATGAGAACATTATTGCCAGGCACGAGTAGAAATCCAGGCTCCCACATTACATGCACTAACACGGTGAATGAGGAGCTCGTTACTGGCCAGCAGGAATTGCAATCCGGGCTTTCTACATGACCTTCAAAACCAGCCCAGCAGGGGCATTGGGATTTTGCTAATAGCCTTGAGTGGGTCCCTACTCAGCCTTTGCTGGTAGGATGGGGTCAGAGCTTTAGCTAGAATAGAGCAGGTTTTTTCCAAATTTTTTTGTCTTGCTAGGCTGTCCCTTTCCAATTCTTTGTCTAGGGCTTTAGTTGGAAATTTTGACATCTGTGCAAGTTGGTGTTTTTAGTTCACTGGCTTCATTAGCTCTAGGTCAGGATATATGAGGCAAAAGGTAAACCCAGGTAACTGATCACCATGTTATTCTTTAGGTCCTAAGAATCTTGACCAATCAACCATCTTCTCTTATATCTTTCAAAGATGTCTTATGTTTGTTTTATATATAAATATTCCAATATTTATATGTAAAAATATTCTTAGTTGCATTTAGCATGATGATGAGGGAAGTATGTCTACTTCATCTTCTGGAAGCAGAAGTCAAATTAGAAAACTTCAAAAAAAATGATTGCACTTGTAATTGTTTATTTTTTTAAGTTGGTTTCCTTTTTTTTTTGAAAACTCAATAGTCTAGTTCATGTGAAAGATTTCCCAGGAAATAACAGAATTACAAAAAGAATATTTGCTACTGTGATTATACAAATGAATGCATTCAAAATGTGCTTAAAATACTGGCATCTGTTCAATCTCCAACTCCCAAAGTCCCAGGAGATGAATAATGTATGTGTGCTTTCAGTTAATACACAGGGGCAGTGTTTGAGCCAGACACATGTAGCACAGTCTTGGGATAGAGGTTAAGACCAAGTAAAACATGGTAGTCACAGGTAGGCAGACAGACTTGGGAGGAGAACAGGCTTGCTAATAGTCTTTTAATTTCATTTCATCTCACTTCATCTTTACAGTAGCCCTAGGAGTCAGGTACTTTTAGTGATTTCAATCTTATAGAAGGCGAAAGAGAAGCTTAAGAATTAAACAATTTTTCCAAATTTTCAGAACTTCTAAGTAAAGGAAACATTGTTCAAAACTTGTGTGTCTGACTCTAATTAATCTCCAGACTCTTAACTACTAGAGATTAGAGATGCTCAGATACAATGACTCTAATATTAGTATTTCAGACTGGAGGATATAGCAATCATATTCAAGAGTTGTAATGATCTCTAATATCGGTTTAAATGATTCTGCTAAGGGAGGGATTCAAAAAGTAGCTGTGGGTTTTCAATAGATGTACTGAGCCTCAATAAGTGAGATTCTAGCACAAATACAGTGCAGTTATTTGCTGAGAAGCATGACAGCAGCATCAGAAAAAAACAGGCAAGGAGAGAAAAGCCTTAGTTTATAGACTAGGGTCAGAGTAAAAAATTCTGGACCTGTTTGAAAGAATGTCGTGGAGATGTAAGAAGTGGTCATGGAACTCACAGGGAGAGGGGAAGCCTGCCCAAGTGACTGTAACATTGACTAATAATCAATAATCATGTTGATAATGATGACTACCAGTTAATGAGTCACTGCCATATGCCAAGGACTAGGCTAGATACTTAAATATGTTTCAGTAATTGCAACATACTGCAAAAGCTTAGGCTTGAATTAAGTGCACTGGGTTTCCTTTATCATAATGGAATATCCTGAAAGGATATACTTGAGACTCCAGCAAACAGCACCAAAGGCTTTAGAGCCCTTATTATGAAAAACAACATTTTAAGAAATTCATGAATAAGAGAATGGGCATTTTTTAAGTTTTCTTTTACTATTTTTGATTTTTTTCTTTTTTTGAGATGGAGTCTTGCTCTGTCACCCAGGTTGGAGTGCAGTGGTGTCATCTCGGCTCACTGCAAGCTCCGCCTCCTGGGTTCACACATTCACCTGCTTCAGCCTCCCAAGTAGCTGAGACTACAGGTGCCCGCCACCACGCCCGGCTAATTTTTTTTTGTATTTTTAGTAGAGATGGGGTTTCACCATCTTAGCCAGAATGGTCTCGATCTCCTAACCTCATGATCTGCCTGCCTCGGCCTCCCAAAGTGCTGGGATTACAGCCATGAGCCACCACACCCAGTCTTTATTTTTATTTTTGGGGGGTACACAGTTGGTATATATATTTATGGGGTACATAAAATATTTTGATACGGGCATGCAATGCACAATAGTCACATCGTAGAAAATGTGGTCTCCATCCCCTTATGCATTTATCCTTTGTGTTACAGAAAATCCAATTATACACTTTTAGTAATTTCTAAATGTATAATTAAATTATTATTGACCATAATCACCCTGATGTGCTATCAAATACTAGGTCTTATTCATTCTTTTTTTAAAATTTCAAAATATTTATTGAACAGAAATATAAACATAAGCCCCAAAGAAAACAATATGACAAAGTTTATATGTAAAATGTAATTTTCCCCTAATTAATATATTTATTTTGTGTTCATGGCTTACAAAATGACTGATCTTTCCCTTCGATCCCTTTGTACTTTTGTGTATCTAGCAGAAAAGTTCTTAGTCTGGCTATGGGCACACAGAAACTTCCTATTGATGATTATCTTCAAAGGTTTATTTACTTTCCCCAGAATAAATTGGGGGACTGGCACTGTCTGGATCGATCACAGGAAAGATACTCAGGAAGCTCTGATCATCTTGCATTTCACGTTTATGAGCAAAAAATGGACGCAGCAGCTCTCCAACAGACACTTTGTTGAATGTGTAGATATGGCACCCATCACTAACATCATAAAAAGAACCTCATAGCTATATCCAGGAAAATCCCCACTCTGTGCAACTGGGGACTCACCCAGAGAATAGACAAAGGCATAGTGCTGGCAGCAAAGACCTTTCCTTTGCTAGAACCCCCAGTCCAGAAGCCAAGTTCTGAAGAAATTACAATTCTTTATTACTTATTCATTCTTTCTAACTATTTTTTATACTCATTAACCATGTCCAGCTCACTCCTACGTCTATCTATCCCCACTACCCTTGCCAGCCTCTGGTAACCATGCTTCTACTCTCTATGTCCATGGGTTCAATTGTTTTAATTTTTAGGTTTTAATTTTTAGCTACAGTGCAGCTTAAGTCTGATGTGGCTCTGTTGAGTTTCTGTCTGGGAGATCTATCCAATGCTGAAAGTAGAGTGTCGAAGTCTCCAGCTTGTATTGAGGTCTATTGCTCTCTTTCGCTCTAGTAATATTGCTGTATATGTCTAGAAGCTCCAGTGTTAAATGCATATATGTTTATAATTGTTTTGTTCTCTTGCAGAATTCACCACTTTATCATTATATAATGACCTTCTCCTCTCTTATTAACCATTACCCGGTTACCATCTATGTTCACTCAAGGCCCTAGTGCTCTACAGGCAGCAGGTAGTGAAGCCAATCAGGTTTGTGTCTTTTCCTTCAGTACAGTGAGTTCTTTCAGGCTCTAGGCAGGTCCAGAAATGCTGTCTAGGAGCCAGGGATCGAAGTCAAAAACTTTAGAAATTTACTTGACATTCTCTTCTCCCGTGGCTAAGCTGGCATTCAAACCACAATATAAAGCCCTTCCCACTCGTCCTTCTCCTTTCCACAGGCAGAAGAGCCTCTCCGGTGAAGAAGTGTAGCCTTCTTCAGCTACATGGTGACATGGAGCCCGCCATGAGGATCCTGGATGCTCGGCTGCCTCTGATCTGAGGAGCTGACACAGAAATAACTTCCATTGCTCATAGATGACTCTTCACAAGGCCAGAGTTGGTACTGCTCTCCAAATACCAACTCGAGGCCATTTGAGAACTCCCGCTGTGGAGAAGATGAGGTTTCTCCAGTGAAGAAGCTTTCTCCGGTGGTGTGGTCACCACCACCACCGGCCCAAAGCAGGTTCTGCCAGGCCACTGCTCATATTCACTTAAAGCCCAAGGGCTCTTCAGTCAGCTTGTGGTGAATGCTACCAGGTCTAGTACTCACCCTTCTAACTCAGGGCATAAATGTCTAAGAACTTCGGCCTAGACTTAGGGACCTCAAGAGCCTGCCTGTGGCTCTACCCCACTGTGGCTGATCTGGTGTCCACGGTGCAAGACAAAGTCATCTTTACTTCATCCTCTGCTTTTCTCAAACAGAAGCAGTCTTTCACCATAGCCACCACAGCGTACTATTTGGGTGTCACCACTGGTTATTCAGGGTCCAAGGGTTCTTTAGTAAGCAGGTGATGGATCCTGCCAAAACTGAGTCCTTCTCTTCAAGGTAACAGGTTCCCTTTTGGCCCAGTGTGTGTCTAGAAATGTCATCTGGGAGCCAGGTTTTGGAATGGGGGCCTTAGAGAATGGGCATTTTATCCACCTCCTGTCTCAAGTTAGGACTGGTCCAGAACACAGGCTGCAGCTAAAGCTGCCATTGAACAGATCAGTGACCTATAAGGATTAGAAATAAAGAACTGAGGCATGAAGACTCTCACCTTCACTAGGGATACACAGATTCTTCCAGATCCAAGAGGTGAAAATCAATAAAAGAGAGTATCCCTGTAATCCATCCACCTATCAACCATTAATTCGTCAATTGTTGACTGTCTGATCTATACTTGGACTCATGCTATGTCCTCAGGATACAGAAAAGAACAAAGCAAGCCTGATTTCTCCCTTTATTGAGCTTACTAACACCAGAGCATGCATAACACTGTTGATTGATTGGTTAATCTCAGAAAATACTTGACATAGTGGATTGACTGCTTAAATATGGAGGTGTCCCTTGCAACAAGGGGTATAATACAATTGTGTAGCAGAGAGAAAAAAACCTAGCCTAGGGGAACAGAAAGCCTTTCCAGAGGAAGTGACATTTAAACTGATGCCTTGATTTTGAATGGGGTGAGCAGGGTCAGAGTTCAGAAAGTACCAGTCAGAGTGAATAGCCTGTGCAAAAGCCCTGAATATGGGAGTTGCCCTGCACACTGCAAAAGTCAAAAGAAGGTGGCTGCTCAGCCCTGTGACAACAGAGGCAGGAGAGAATTATCTTAGAGGGGAACACGGAGACGGGCTGGTGGGCAGCATAGGAAGTGTCTGTGAAGTGGCCAGTTCAGTTTAGTTACTTTATGGGTGACGAGAACCTCTCTAACTCTCTGCTGCCTTTTCTGTCTTTATACTAAGCACAAAGAGCGAGGATGTGAAAGGTCCTCGTCTTTATATCTTGAAAACCTCATCTTCTCCACAGCAGGAGTTCTCAAATGGCCTCGAGTTGGTATTTGGAGAGCAGTACCAACTCTGGCCTTGTGAAGAGTCATCTATGAGCAATGGAAGTTATTTCTGTGTCAGCTCCTCAGATCAGAGGCAGCCGAGCATCCAGGATCCTCATGGCGGGCTCCATGTCACCATGCAGCTGAAGAAAAGGGACTTGGAACTCTGCCAGCTACAAGCTCTAGTACTGAGGAGCTAAAGGGTGTGTTTTAAGCTACTTCAAAACCTATGATTTTTTTTTTCTCTTTGAAGCTCATTATGGCACTGAGCCAACTATTAGGAATCCCACTGAAGTCTAATGCCAAAAAGCAGTATAGAAGTATAATTTTTACCCCATTCAAGCATCCTACTTTGCTGAAACCCATCACATTGTGAAACTACAGAATAGCTTATTTCATGTATTCTTTCCCCCACTTATAAGTGAAATTATTTTAGCAAGACTTTTATTTGTGTATTTATGTACAAGGATGGGTGTCACACCTTTGATTGAGTAAATACTGACAATACGCAGCTAGAATAATTAAGTGCACAGGCTTATTTTGTTTATTTCATAAATATTTAAAGATACCAACTTCATAAAGATATCAAATGGGTGAGGCCCATTTCTAGGTGCTAGAGATGCAGTAGAGAAGAGATTCACAAAGTTACCTTTTATGTAGGGCTTATAATCTATAGTTGAGGCAATAAATAGGTACCAAAAAAAAGGAAATAAAGATAGAGGCAGAGAAAAGAAAGAAAAGAAAGGATGAAAGGAAGGAAAGGAGGGAAGAAGGAAGTGAGGGAAGACATTTCAGGCAGTGATAACTAGGAGAAAAATTAAAAGGATAGTGTGAATAAACCATACTTGGACATGTGTTCTGATTAATTATTACTATGTAACACACTACTCCAAAATTTAGTGGCTTAACACAACATTGTGTTTTGTTTACAGTTGTTGTGGGTTGAGAATTCTGGAAAGATTCAGCTGGATGGTGTGTCTATGAACCACACAGCAGCAGCTGGGGCAGGAAGATTCACTTCCAAAAACCATTCACACGTCTAGCACCTCGGAGTCTCTCAGGGTGTTCATCTCTCTCTCTGTCTCTCTCTCTATATTCACATGGCATTTTATCCTTAAGAGCCGCTCCACGTGGCTTGTGTTTCTCAAAGTATGGCAGTTAAGGGGATTCACACTTGTAGTTACATGGCAACTTGCTTCTCAATGTGAGTAAAATTCGCCAACTTCTTATGGCCAGAGCCTAGAAACTGACTCAACACTTCTACCATATTCTCTCGGTGTGAGCAGTCACAGAGCCCACCCAGACTCAAGGAGATGCTATATAAACTCTACCTCTCCAAAGGAGAGGTACCAAAGCATGCGTTGCTATCCTTAATCCACCGCAGAGTCTCCAGCATAATGTTGAGTGATCAAGGATGGCTTTCTACCTAGGCAGCATTTGAACTGAGTCCTGAATGGCAAAAAGAAACTAAAATGCTTACTTCTGACAGCAGACTATACTAGGCAGAAATAATAGCAAGTACAAAAACCCTAAAGCATCAAAAATTGATGTATTTAAAAGGAGCAAAAGCTATAGCAGATAGGGCTTGGTGACTGAGAGGGAGATTTTAAGGAGATGAGGGAGGAAAAGTAGTCAATAGACCCTGAACTGAAATTCACATAGTATTCTTAGTGTGAGGGAAGACATTGGAAACTTTTGAAATTTGTGTGAACTAATTTACATATTTAAAGGATTATAGAGGTTCAAGAATAGCAGTTGGAAGAGCAGTAAGGGAACTATTACAGTAATCCAATTAGGAGATGATAATGTCTTGGACTAGGTTGGTTCCAGTGAAGATGGATTTGAGATGAATGTAGGTATAAGTATAGATATAGGTGTAAATAAATTAAGCATGGGTAAAGGTGTAGGTGCATATGTAGGTATAGGTACAGACATATATATGTAGATATAGTACAAAGATGGGGTATGTTGCTATAGATGTAAATAGAAACAGAAATTTAGATACAGATATGCAGAGAGAAATAGACACAGATATAGAATTAAAGATAAGGTATATAGATAGAGATAAAGATATACTGTCATTCCTTGGAATAATCAGAGGATTGGTTCCAGAACACCCACATATACCCAAATCTGCACATACTGAAGTCCTGCAGTTGGTCCTGAGGAATCTGTACATAGGAAATTTTGCATCTAGGAAATATTGTATTTTTGATCCATTTTGGTTGAAAAAAATTCATGTATAAGTGGACCTGCACAGTTAAAACCCATGCTCTTCAAGGGTTAACTGCACAAATATAGATTTAGATAAAAATAAATCTAGATATCAATACAGAAATTGATATATGTATTTAGGCAGAGGTGGAGACACAAGAACAAGGAGAGATATTTGAGATGGAGACAACAGAATTTGCTAAAGCATTAGTAAAGGGGTGAATATATAAAACAACTCAAGGATAACGTGAGCAACTGGAGGCAGAGCAATGCTGTACTTTGAGTTAAGGGAGACAGATTTATGGATATTATTCCATAAAGAGGTAAAATAAGCCCAAAGAAACTTCTGAAATCTGCAATACTTGAGGGGAAAACATCTCAAGTTCTGTAGGTACCTACTGATTTTTTTTTTCTTTTTCTCTCTCAGATGAGCAGTCTCCCTTGCCTCTATATTTTATCATAGCAGTTCTCACCTCTGAAATATTGTAATGGGCAAAGCATCATAAATTTTGGGGAGAGAAACAGGCCTATATTTAAACCCATTTCTGCAATACATAAGCTGTGGACTGTGGGTAAATTCATTCACTTCTTTAAGCTTAAGTTTCTTCAACTACAAAATGGCAATAACTTTTTCTGTCTCATAGGACTGCTATGAAAATTAAAGGTAAAAAATGTGTATGATTAATTTAGCACCATATCTAGAAATTAGTAGGGCTCAAGAAATGTTACCATCATTTTTCTGATACTCTTGAACTTTTCAAAATCCTACTTGTTCTTCAAGCCCCAACCTTTCTCAGCTGCTTTATGAAACTTTTTCAATCATCTCCATTCCTCATTGTGCTATTCCAAAATTATTTTCATTGAGCTAATGCAATTCCTCAATCAAACTGTAATTTTCTTGAAGGTAGTGATTCACTCTTAAATATCATCCTTTTTCTATAGCATCCAGCCCAAAGCTGAACATTCCATAAGTACTCTGTAAATCCCTATTAATTGATTTCTATTTCTTTCTTTTTGGTGAATTAATTAGTTTTCCACCAAAATATTGAAGGTCCAATGCAAAATTGACTCTAAAATATATTTAATATATAGAGTTCAATGGGTTTTAACTAATATGACAAGGACTTTTAAAATAATTTTTTTTATTTTCTTATTCTTTTCAGGTGGTTATCATTACTAAACAGAATCTTATAGATGTAAAAATGAAGACCTCTGTAATGAATGATTTTTTTCTATTAAGTTTTCTGAAAGCTAGACAATCAACATCTACAAATTACATTGATGTGTCATAGTATTAAATGAATTGTATTAAATTAGAACATTTGTGAACATTGAAAAATTTGTTCAATACTCTTGATATAAAATTTACCTCTGAAAATCGAACCTCTTGAGAAAGATATTGTATATTGCATTTTAAAATGTATTTGTGAAAAATAGTTTGTTTTATTAAAAATGGGAGTACTGGGCAAAGTTACATATTAAAATAACATCTTGTGCTCCTCTCTAACCACGAAAATGTTCTCTGTCTTACACAACCTATAAAGGCATGCTCACCAAAGTTGGTGCTCTTCCTATCACTAGAAACTTACCACCATTCAGAATGAAACTTTGTTTCCAATTCTGGTTATATGTAAGCAATGATATCTTTGTCAAACATATTTAATGTGAAGAGAGTTTCTCTTCTGGTAGAGTCGTTTTATTGTTTTTGTTTTTGTTTTGTTTTTTTAGACAGGGTCTTGCTCTGTTGCCCAGGCTAGAGTACAGTGGCGTGATTCACAGCTGACTATAGCCTCTACCTTCCAGGCACAAGCAATCCTTCCACCTCAGCCTCCTGAGTAAATGGAACTACAGGTGCACCCACAACACCAGGCTAATTTTTTTTTTCTGTGTTTTTTGTAGAGACAAGATCTCTACAGAGATCAGACCCAGGCTGATCAGGTACCTCTAAGCTTAATTAATCCTCCCACCTCAGCCTCCTAAAATGCTGGCATTACAAGCATGAGCCACCACACCTGGCCTCTTCTGGTAGAAACTTTACAATGTGTTTGTAAAATTACTTATCTTTGATTTAGGAATCTCTGTTTTCCAGAAATATTTGTTTTATTTCATTATTGTCTTTCCAGTAACTTATTGATCTTAGTATTCAGTGGCTTTCTACATTGAATACTTTTATAAAATAATAATCTTTATTTTAATAACAATATCATGTAAGATATTTCAAATAATGAATAGACTAATATTCCCTTAGTGCGCTGTGCAAATCCTTTTGTTGGCATATTCTTCTTATCAAAATCACAAATAGAGTGTTCTATAACAAACACTACACACAACCACACACACAAAAAAATCTATAAAATAAGAAATATTGAGAGTGGCCAAGATGGCCAGCTAGAAGCAACTAGTGTGTGTGGCTGTCATGGAGAGGAATGGAAGGGGTGAGTAGATACAACACCTTCAACTGAAACATCCAGGTACTTACATTGGGACTAATCAAAGAAACAATTTGACACATGGAAAACGAAGAAAAGCAAGACAGGAGGACAGCCCACCCAGGAGCAACACGGAGCCAGGACAACCTCCCCTACCAAGGGAAACAGTGAGTGAATGTGTGACCTGGGAAACCCCACTTCTCCCACAGATCTTTGCAACCCTCAGGTCAGGAGATCTCCTTGTGAACCCACTCCACCAGGGCCTTCAGTCGGACAAACAGAGCTACATGTATTTTTGGCACTCATGGAGACCCTGGGACCTTAGATACCTGGGCTTCGGGCTTCCTGGCAAAAGTAAGTGCAACTCCAGCAAAGTGGGAGGTTAGACCCCTGCATATAACCCAAGGAAAGAGGCTGAATCCAGAGGGCTCATCAGCGACGGCCTGCAGGCCTCACTTCCATGGCACCTCACAGAATAAGACCCATTGACTTGACATTCCAGCCAGTCACCAGAGCAGCCTTGCACTTCCTAAAAAGGAGCTCCTGGTGGGAAGGGCAGGTGGCCATCTTTACTCTTTGGGCACTTTAGCCTTTCCAACCTTTAGGTTTTGGAGAATCTGAGCTTACCAGGGGTAGAAGGGATCCTCAAGCACGGCACAACTGCTCTACCAGAATGTGGCCAGACTGCTGCTTCAAGCAGGTGCTGGATCTTGTTCCTCCTCACTGGGTGGGACCTTCCAAAAGGGGCCTCCAGCCACCCCTGCCCGTGTTCCCCAGCTGACAGAGATTTGAATCCTCCCTGAGACAATGCTCCCAGAGGGAGGGGTGGGCTGCCATCTTTCCCATTTGGGCAACTTAGGCCTTGTAATATTCAGGCTTCAGAGCATCCAAGGTAACTGCAGGCTGAAGTGGACCCCCAGCACAGCATAAATGCTCTACGAAAATGTGGCCAGACTAATTTGTTAAGCAGGTCAGTGATCCCAATTTTCCTCACTGGGTAGGACTTCCCAACTGGGGTCTCCAGCCACCTGCTACAGGTGCATTTGAGCCAGCAACAGGCCCATACCTCACCTCCCTGGGATGAAGCTCCCAGAGAGAGTGTCAGGCCCCCATCTTTGTTGTTTCTCAGCCTTCACTGGTGATACCTCCAGGTGCTGGGAAATCTGAGGCAACTAGAGACTGGAGTGGGCTCCCAGCATACCACAGCAGCCCCACAGAAAAGTGACCAGACTGCTAGCTGGGTCCTTGTTCCCATATCTCCTCAATGGGCAAGTCCTCCAGGCCTGGGGCCCAGCCACCTGCCACCAGAGCTATTGAGCTAGTACAAATTCACCAACTCCCTGGACAGAGCCTCCAGGGGCAACTGAAAGTCTCTTTGCCACTGCCTCTGCAGTGGAACTGCCCTTACCCTTGCACTAACAAAATAGCAAAGATCTTAAATGCCTTATTCACACCTCCAACAAACTGCAGTCTAACCAAGGAGAGGAGGCCAGTCTGTCTCCCAAGGGTCCCACATATCCCCCACTGCTTGTCACCAGACAGAGAACTCCTGGCTTGGGCCCACAGCACAGAACCTCCACCCACGGCTGATTGCACTACGCAATTCCTGTTCTGCATCTCTCTGGGGTGGAGCCTCCAGGAGACAAGCAAACCACTTTTGACCACAGTCATTACTAAGGTCCCTCCCTCTGCTGCCTCCAAGTTGGGGAAGGAACATAAACACTGAGATCTCCCCAGAGCTGCAGTGGGCAACCCAGGAATGTCAAGTCATGATCTACTGCCAGCACTCAAGGTAGGAAGGAATGCATGCTTTCAGAACATTGAGAGGCAACATGGCTGCAACTGTGAGGAAACATAAGGGAACCACACAACTGAGCAAGAGTCTACCAACTCACTAATAAGCCTAAGTGCCACCTGCTGGATCACACCCTAAAATTTCAACACCAAAAATACCATGCTAATTTACCCCCCTCTGAAACCAGAGACAGGTAGCTTCAAATAAAGACTCTGCACAAAGCATTGGCCAGGTGAAAACATCCAGAAAATAAGTTGATTGACTATAATCAACCTGCACTGCAGTTAAAGAAACACCCATGCTCAGTTCTCCAACAAGTTCTTAACCAGGCTGAACTGGTTGGAATGACAGAAATAGAATTCAGAATATGAATAGAAGCAAAGATCACTGAGATTCAGTAGGATGGCAAAACCCAATCCAAGAGAAATAAGAATCACAATAAATAATACAGGAGCTGAAGGATGAAAACACTGGTGAAAAAGGAAAAAAGAAAAAAAAAATAAAAGAGCATAACAGCTGAATAACACAATACAGATAACACAATACAGAATAACACAATACAGATAACACAATACAAGAATAACACAATACAAGAGCTGAATATCACAATACAAGAATTTTTGCAATCACGAGTATTAATGAAAGAATAAACCAAGCTGAGGAAAGAATCTCAGAACTTGAAGACTGGTTCCCTGAAATAAGACAGTCAGACAAAAATAAAGAAAAAAAGAAACAAACAAAACCTCCAAAAATATGAGATTATGTAAAGAGGCCAAATCTATGAATCATTGGCATTCTTGAAAAAGAAGAGAAGAAAGCAAACAACTTGGAAAATATATTTCAGGATATTGTCCATGACAACTCTCCCATCCTTGCTGGAGAGGCCAACAGTCAAATTTAGAAAATCCAGAGAACCCCTCTAAGATCTATGCAAGAACATCCCCAAATTGTCAGATTTTCCAAGATGGACATGAAAGAAAGAATGTTAGAGGCAGCTAGAGAGAAAGGGCGGGTCACCTACAAAGGGAACCCTATCTGGCAAACAGTGCACCTCTCAGCTGAAACCCAACAAGCCAGAAGAAATTGAGGGCTAATGTTCAAAATTCTTACAGAAAAAAACATCAACCAAGAATTTCACACCCAGCCAAACTAAGCTACCTAAGTGAAGGAGAAATAAGATCCTTTTCAGATAAGCAAATGTTGAGGGAATTCATTACCACCAGACCTGCCTTACTAGACATCTTGAAAGGGACCTGCTTTACTAGACATCTTGAAAGGAATATTAAATGTAGAAAAAAAATCATGCTACCAGCTAACACAGAAACACACTTAAACATGCAAATCAGTGTCATTATAAAGCAACCTCACAAACAAACCAATGTAATAACCAGCTAACCGCACAATAACAGGATCAAACCCACACATAGTAATACTAACCTTGAGTGTAAACAGGCTAAATGCCCTAATTTAAAGGCACAGAGTGGCAAACTGGATTAAAAAAGCAAGACCGAATGGTATACTGTCTTCAAGAGACCCATCTCACAGGTGATAACACTCATAGACTCAAAATAAAGGGATGGAGGAAAATCTACCAAGCAAATGGAAAACAGAAAAATGCAGGGTTTATAATCCTAATTGCAGACAAAATAAAGATTTTTTTAAAAAGACAAAAGAGCATTACATAATGTTAAAGGGTTCAATTAAGACCTAATTGTCCTAAATACATAGGCACCCAACACATTAGCATACAAGTTCATAAAGCAAGTTCTTAGGGACATACAAAGAGACATAGATTCCCACATAGTAATAGTAGGAGATTTCAACACTCCACTGATGGTATTAGACAGATCATTGAGGCAGAAAATTAGCATAGACATTCAGTACTGAAACTCAACATTGGACCACATGGATTTGATAGGCCTTTACAGAACTCTTCACCCCTAAAACAATAAAATATATGTTGTTCTCATCACCACATGACACATACTCTAAAATCGACAACATAATAGGGCATAAAGCAATCCTCAACAAACGTAAAAGAGCCTAATCAAACCAAACAAACTCTTGGACCACATCACAATAAAGGTAGAACTCAAGACTAAGACTATCCCTCAAAATCATGCAATTACATAGAAATCAAACAATATGATCCTGAATAACTGTTGGGTAAATAATGAAATTATAGTAGAAATCATGATGTTATTTGAAATTAATGTGAACAAAGATCCAACATATTAGAATCTCTGGGACACAGCTAAGGAATTGTTAAGAGGGAAATTCATAGCACTAAATGACCACATCACAAAGTTAGAAAGATCTCAAACTAACAACTTAACATGACAAATGAAAGAATTAGAGAAGCAAGAACAAATCAGCCACAAAACTAGCAGAAGATGAGAAGTAACAAAACTCAGAGCTAAAATGAAGGAAATTGAGACGTGTAAAACCACTCAAAAGATAAATCCAGGAGTTGGTTTTTTGGAAACATTAATAAGACAGGCCACTAGCTAGACTAATAAAGAAGAGAAAAAGAGAAGATCCAAATAAACACAATTAGAAATTATGAAGGAAATGTTACTACTGATACCACAGAAATAAAAACAACCATAAAAACTACTACAAATACCTCTATGCACACAAACTCGAAAAGCTGAAAGAAATAGATAAATTCATGGACACACACACCCTCGCAAAACCAAGCCAGGAAGAAAATGATTCCCCAAACACAGCAATAACAAACTCCAAAATTGAATCAGTAATAAATAGCCTACCAACCAAAAAAAAAAAAGAAAGGCTCAGGACCTAATAGAGTCACAGCCAACTTCAGTACCATTCCCATAGAAATTATTCCAAAAAATTGACCAGAAAAGACTCCATCCCAACTCATTCTATAAGGCCAGCATTGTCTTCATACCAAAACCTGGCAGAAACACAACAAAAAAAGAAAACTTCAGGCCAATATCCTTGATGAACATTGATTCAGAAATCCTCAACAAAATGCTTGCAAACCAAATCCAGAAGCTCATCAAAAAGCTAATCCACCATGATCAAGTAGGCTTTATCCCTGAAATGCAAAGTTGGTTCAACATACACAATTCAATAAATGTGGTTCATCACAAAAACAGAACTAAAGACAAAAATCACATGATAATCTTAATAGATGCAGAAAAGGCTTTTGATAAAATTCAATACCTCTTCATGTTAAAAGCTCTGAATAAACTAGGCATTGAAGGAACATTCCTCAAAATAAGTGCCATCTATGAAAAACTCACAGGCAACATTATACTAAATGGGCAAAAACTGGAAGCATTTTCCTTGAAAACAGGCACAAGACAAGGATGCCCTCTCTCACCATTTCTATTCAACATAGCATTGAAAGTCTTAGCCACAGAAATCAGGCAAGAGAGAGAAATAAAGGGCACTCAAATAGAAAACAGGAAGTAAAGCATTCTGTTTGTAGACGACATGATTCTATATCTAGAAAACCCCATAGTCTCAGCCCCACAGCTTCTTCAGCTGACAAACAACTTCAGCAAAGTTTCAGGATACAAAATCAATGTACAAAAATCACTAGCATTGCTATACACCACAACAGCCAGACTAAGAGCAAAATCAGAAAGGCAGTCTCATTCACAATTGCCATAAAAATTATAAAATAGCTAGGAATACAGCTAATCAGGGAGGAAAAGATCTCTACAACCAGAATTACAAAACACTGCTCAAAGAAATCAGAGAAGACACAAACAAATGGAGAAATAGCCCATGCTCATGAATAGAAAGAATCAATATCATTAAAATTGCTATACTACACAAAGCAATTTATAGATTCAGTGCTATTCCTATCAAACTATCAATGGCATTCTTCACAGAACTTGAAAAAATAATTTTAAAATTCATATACAACAAAAAAAGCCTGAATAACCAAGGCAATCCTCAGCAAAAAGAACAAAGCTGGAGGCATCATGTTACCTGACTTCAAACTACACTACAGAGCTACAGTAACCAAAACAGCATCATACTAGTATAAAAACAGTCATATAGACTAGTGAAACAGAATAGAAAGCCCAGAAGCAAGGCCACACATCTACAACCATCTGATCTTCAACAAAGCTGACAAAAACAAGCAATTGGGAAAAGACTCCCTATTCAATAAATTATGTTGGGATAACTGCCTTGCCATATTCAGAAGATTGAAGTTGGACCCCTCCTTATACCACATACAAAAATCAACTTAAGATGTGTTAAAAACTTCAAAGTAGAACCCAAAACTAAAAAAAAACCCTAGAAGACAACCTAAGAACTACCCTCCTAGACAAAGATTTCATGACAAAGACACAAAAAGCAATTGCAACAGAAGCACAAATTGACAAGTGGGATCTAATTAAACTTAAAAACTTCTGCACAGCAAAATAAACTATTAACAGAGTAAACAAACAACCTACAGAATGAGAGAATAATTTTTGCAAACTATGTATCTGATGCAGATCTAACATCCAGCATCTATAAGAAGCTTTAACAAATTTACAAGAGAAAAACAACCACAATAAAAAGTGGGCAAAGAACATGAACAGACACTTCTCAAAAGAAGATATACATGTGGTCACTGAGCATATGAAAGACAGTTCAATATCATTAGAGAAATGTAATTCAAAACCACAATGAGATACCATCTCACACCAGTCAGAATGGCTATTAGAAAATCAAAAAGTAACAAATGCTGGTGAGGTTGTGGAGAAAAGGGAACACTTATACACTCTTGGTGGTTCCATAAGTTAGTTCTACCATTGTGGAAAGCAGTATCATGATTCCTCAAAGAGCTAAAAACAGAACTACCATTTAACCCAGCAATCCCATTACTGCATATATACCCAGAGGAATATAAATCATTCTACCATAAAGACACATGTTCATTAAAACACTATTCACTATAGCAAAAACATGGAATCAACCTAAATGTCCATCAATGACAGACTGAATAAAGAAAATATGGCACATATACACTATGAAATACTATGCAACCATAAAAAAGGAGATCATGTCTTTTGTGGGAACATGGATAGAGCTAAAGGCTATTATCGTTAGCAAACTAATGCAGGGACAGAACCCAAATAACACACGATCTCACTTACAAGTGATAGCTAAATGATAAGAATTTATAAACTCAAAGCAGGAAACAACAGATACAGGGTCTACTTGTAGGTGGAGGATGGGAGAAGGAAGAGGAGCAGAAAATACAATGAATAGGTGCTAGGCTTCATATCTGGGTGATGAGATAATCCGTACAACAAAGCCCCATGATACATGTTTACCTGTGTAACACACCTTCACATATACCCCCAAACCTAAAATACATGTTAAAAAAAGAAACACCAAAAAAGGAACAAAAAATATTAAGCAAAAAGTTTATTTCCCTAGTACTACTATAAAAAGGATTATCGATGTGTGATCTCTTAATGAATGCCAGAGTATGTGCTGTTTCACTATTGAAACATTGACACAATAATCTACGACCCAAATGGATGATTTAGTAAGTAAATAAAGTACTTAAAAATGTTCAAGTCTTTTATTTGATATTTTTTCATCTATACCAAGTGCAGGTGAAATAAAAAGTTTAACATTGGGAAATCCAACATTTTTTAGCTTGTCACATGGTATATTCTCATCTTTCAGTTTCAGTATTACCTCCATACTCAGACTTTCTCAGGCTATTTGAAGTACAACTCCCTGTGTATCTCATGGGCATTTTATGTTTTTCAAAATGCTTACCTGTGTGTGATTATCCTACTTGTGTGTTTAGGCATTTGTTGTCTGTCTTCCCCACTAGAACAGGAACTTCATAAGAACCGGGAATGTGTTTGTCTTAAACATCACTCTGTTGTTAGTGCTGGTGAAACGACTGGCTCATAGGAGATGCTCAGCTCATTTCCTGCATGTATGAATAAGTTTTGCACTTACCCCAAGGAAATATAGCGAGTGATAAGTTTATATGACCCTACCATCAGCTTCTAACGAGGTGATTGTAAATTCTTTCTTTTCACTGTATTCTATTTTTACTTCTCCGTCACTCTTTGTCTAATGCATGACAAAAACATGCCCTTTGGAGTCAGATAATCCTAGGTTTGAATCCCATTTTGACAAGATTATTCTTTAACTCATCCAGTAGTAAAATGCCAGGCATGATGTTAGATATTGTGGACTGCTAAAGAGTGACAGTTTGTAAAGTAAAAAATGGGCAGCTACCAGACTATAAAGAGAGTAATATACGATTATTTATCAAATTTGCTTGTTCACTAGGATCCATGGGGCTTGTTAAAATGTATAGAATTATAGCAATTCATGCTCTCCCAGAACCACTGAAGTTAACTTTCCAGGTGTGACACTTAGAAATTTGGATACAAGCAAGAATATATTTTCTTGTTATGATTAAGCAAGTTTAGAGAACATTAGCATATTGCAAACTAAAGATTTAACCTGAAAAATCAAGAAAAGCAATAAAAACATTTAAGCTGGGAGGAATCTTTTGTAAGGATTTTCTGGTGGTTGAATGTAGCAGTCAGTATAGAGGAGGCAATTATTTGTATGATGTTAGGTAGAAAAATGGATTCGGGTTTGGCCAATGCTTATATTTATGGGCTGCAGCTTCTGTTTGAGAAAAAACAAGTGAATAATGGTGCCTTTCTCTGAAGAAGGATTTAGAGGTAGAGGAGAAAATTAAGAGTTGAGAGATGTGCGTGTGTGAAATTAGTGAAGCTTAGAGCTGAGGGCTCAGTCCATAGAAGGATTATGAGTTTAACTTGGAATACATCAATCTGAGGTGCCCGTGGTTCATTCAGTTCCAGTCAGGGTTCTAGGTGGAGTTTTGGGTTAGACGTACTGATATGGGAATAGTCAACATAGAGATAACTATTGAATTCATTGAAGTAAATTAGATTGGAGTTGGTGGCTACACAGACAAAGAAATGAGAAAAAGCATGATGTTAGATATCTGTGGAATTCCAATATTTAAAGTATAGACACAGGGAGAAAGATTCACAAAAGAAACTAGGAAGCATTGCCCGAAGATGTAGGAGAAAATCCAGGGATGAATGATGTTATGGAATAACCCAGAAAGGATTTCCAAAAGAAAAGAGATTACAGTATTAAATTTTGGCAAATCCAAGTAACATTGGAACTCAAAATACTCATTGAGTTTATAAATAAGGAAATCACTAATGATATTTGCTGGTGAACTTTCAATAGACAGATGACAATAGAAATCTAATTGTAATGAGCTGAAATATATATGAAATAAAGTTAAAGAGATCTTCCGAATCCCATCTATAAAATAGATATAATCATACCTTCTTTGAAGAACAGATGTAAGGCTTAAATAAGATCACTGACTTCTGACACAATATCAAGCATCCAGTAGCTACTCAAAATATTTTGACGGATTTTTTTTCAAAATTATCATTACAAGGCCAGAAATTCCATAATAATTCAGTAGAATTTAATTCAATTTATGTAGGCTAAAAGCAAAGATGGCATTAACTTATATGGTGAAGATAGCAACTCATTTTCATAATTATTTTACTAATGATGAGGACATAGGACAACCCTTTGAGCACATAAAGTTTATAAAATTTATCTAGATAAAAATGTGCTGAAGCCCTATCAAAAATAAGTAAAGTATACATTGATATGTTGTGGTCAAAATGAAGCACTTAAAACTCTATGTATGCAAAGACAGATATAATTTAATAAACTTACATTCATAAATCAATTTTACACTCCAATCCAGAATAATGCTTATATACTATATTGTGAGTGGCAGAGATCAAGGGAGCATGAATAGGAACTGTATGAAACATTATCATTAGATAATTAATTCATTTTTAATCTTAGTTTTGAGTGAATTCTGTAAGTGAAACAAATGTCATTAGAAATGTCACATAGCTTCCTAAACTTTACCATAACTACTAAGCAGAAGATTCTCATTCCTCTTTTGCAGATGAAAAGATGGGGGTTCACAGAGAGTAAGAGTTGTCTGGGAGACACAGTTATTTCGCAAAAGTGCTGGGATTTAGCCTCTAACTGTTTAATTCTGAACAGATTAGGATGTATTTTCTGTCATTGTTTTTGGCATCTCTACTAAAAGAAGCAAGGCATTGAGTTATAGTCATGATTCAGTCCCATAAACAAATATCTATTGGTTAATGGGTGTAGTTCTCTGTAAAATCTTTACATGTCAATGGGTATGATATGACACTGCCATTTGCTTAATTAAAGATGAATAAAATAATTACACATACCCTCAAAGGACATATGATTAGTTATGACTTGCTATTTTTAGTACTATATATAAGGGAATGAAAGTTTTACTCATCTTTAACTTCAGAAAGTTTAAAAGCTGGAGTTTTATTCACCTTCGAGTGCAGCTTTGCTCTTGGGCACTGCCTTGTGCAGAGTTGGCACTGGATGTTGTTTATAGAGATTAAAAAATTAGTAAAGATGACATCTTAGTTTATTCCTGATGCTATAACAAAATGCCACAGGCTGGGAAATTTGTAAAGAACAGAAATTTATTTCCTCAGAGTTCTAGAGCCTGGGGAACCCAAGATCAAGGTACCAACAAGTTTAGTGTCTGGTGAGGGCTCCAACTTTGTTTCCAAGATGCCACCTTACTGCTGTGTTCTCACAGAGCAGAAGCTGGAAGAGCAAAAAAGCTCAGCTAGTTCCCTTTAGTGCTCTTACAAAGCACTGATTCCATTTATGAGGGTGAAGACCCCATAGTCTAATTGCCTCCTAAAGACCCTAACTCTTAATACTGTTGCATTGGGAATTAAGTTGCAACACAAATTTTGGAGGGGAGACAAACGTTCAAATACAGCAGATGATGAATTACTGAAGTACCTAGACACTGGCAATCTATGGAGCCAAGAGTGCAAAATGAAACTGGTTTTCCATTGTGCCTGGAGCCAGAATGACAAAAACTGTGTGCCATTGGTAAAATGAACAAATATGTTTTTAAATCTTTCAACAGAGAGGGTATCGTTATGGGTTTGTTAATTGGTTAAGCTACAACCCACATGCAGATGGCTGCTCTAATCAGGAATTCACTCCAGTGGTGTCTAGCTAGCATTCTAATTAGGAAACTCTTGGATCTAAAAATAAGTTCCAGAGACCTGCTATACAGTATAGTGGCTATAGCTAACAATATTGTATTGTATACGAAATTTGCTAAAGGGTGAGATCTTACAAAAAAACGATAATAAAGGTCACAAGAGAAAACTCTGGAGATGATGAATATGCTTATGGCCTTGATGATGGTGATGGCTTCACAGGTGTATAATCATCTCCAAACTTATTGAGATTTATACATTACTTATGTGCAGTTTTTTATATGCCAATCACACTTTTTTCAATAAAGTAGTTTTAGAAAGAATGTGAATAAAATAAATGTGTTCTTCTTCTAGACTAAAAGTATTTTTTGAAAGGAAAAGTCTTATTCTAGAATTGGCATTTATCTGCACTTCTGTTAACCGTATCTAGATCGGTAACAATGATTCACTAATTAGCTAAGTAATTATAAGAAAAAAAAAAGATCAAATTTAGTATCCTGTTAAATACCATGGTTAATAATAGAAATGAGTTATCTCTGGTAAAATTACTCAAATTAAATCGACCAGCAAACATATTTTAGAAACATTCTCACCATTGCATTAACAGGGTATATAAATGCAGATAATTCTCTAGCCAGTACGTTACAGAAATGTTTCCAAAAGTTTCTGTGCCAGGATATTGGCCAGGAAGGTTTTCGGTTGTCTTATAATAGACCATAAATGAAAGATCCCTTCGTATGGCCTGTTGTTACATCTGCTTTGAGTGAATGTTTCATGCAAGATATGGCCAAAGTCCTTAAAAGTGTAACTTCATCAAATTTAAACAAATCGCGTGTGATGGCTGGCAAGATAGAAACAGCCCCGGTCTGCAGCTCCCAGTGAGATCAATGAGGAAGGCGGATAATTTCTGCATTTCCACCTGAGGTACCCAGCTCATCTCATCACACTAAAAACTCTCAATTAACTAGGTATTGATGGAATGTATCTCAAAATAATAAGAGCTATTTATGACAAACCAACAGTCAATATCATACTGAATGACCAAAAGCAGGAAGCATTTGCTTTGAAAACTGCCACAAGACAAGGATGCCCTCTCTCACTACTCCTATTCAGCGTAGTATTGGAAGTTTTTGCCAGGGCAATCAGGCAAGAGAAAGAAATAAAGGGTATTCAAATAGGAAGAGAGGAAGTCAGACTGTCTCTGTTTGCAGATGACATGATTGTGTATTTAGAAAACCCCATCGTCTAAGCCCAAAATCTCCTTAAGCTGATAAGCAACTTCACCAAAGTCTCAGGATACAAATTCAATACGCAAAAATCACAAGCATTCCTATACACCAATAATAGACAAATAGAGAGCCAAATCATTAGTGAACTCCCATTGACAATTGCTACAAAGAAAATAAAATATCTAGGAATACAACTTACAAGGGATGTGAAGGATCTTTTCAAGGAGAACTACACACCACTGCTCAAGAAAATAAGAGAGGGCATGAACAAATGTGAAGGACCTCTTCAAGAAGAACCACAAACAATTGCTCAAGGAAATAAGATAGGACACAAACAAATGGGAAAACATTGCATGCTCATGGATAGGAAGAATCAATACCATGAAAATGGCCATACTGCTCAAAGTAATTTATAGAATCAATGCTATCCCCATCAAGCTACCATTGACTTTCTCCACAGAATTAGAAAAAACTACTTTAGATTTCATACAGAACCAAAAAAGAGCCTGCATAGCCAAGAAAATCCTAAGCAAAAAGAATAAAGCTGGAGGCATCACACTACCTGACTTCAAACTATACTACAAGGCTACAGTAACCAAAACAGCATGGTACTGGTACCAAAACAGATAAATAGACCAATGGAACAGAATAGAGGCCTCAAAAATAACACCACACATCTACAACCATCGGATCTTTGACAAACCTGACAAAAACAAGCAATGGGGAAAAGATTCCCTGTTTAATAAATGATGTTGGGAAAAGTGGCCAGCCATATGCAGAAAACTGAAACTGGACCCCTTCCTTACGCCTTATACAAAAATTAACTCAAGGTGGATTAAAGACTTAAATGTAAGACCGAAAACTGTAAAAACCCTAGAAGAAAACTGAGCCAATACCATTCAGGACACATGCATGGGCAAAGACTTCATGACTAAAACACCAAAAACAATGGCAACAAAAGCCAAAATTGACAAATAGGATCTAATTCAACTAAAGAGCTTCTGCACAGCAAAAGAAACTACCATGACTGAACACGCAACCTACACAATGGTAGAAAATTTTTGCAATCTACCCATGTGACAAAGAGCTAATATCCAGAAGCTACAGGGAACTGAAACAAATTTACATGAAAATACGAACAACCCCATCAAAAAGTGAGTGAAGGATATGAATCGACATGTCTCAGAAGAAGACATTTATGCAGCCAACAAACATATGAAAAAAAGCTCATCATCACTGGCCATTATAGAAATGCAAATCAAAACCACAGTGAGATAGCATCTCAGGCCAGTTAGAATAGCAATCATTAAAAAGTCAGGAAACAACAGGTGCTGGAGAGGATGTGGAGAAATAGGAATGCTTTTTACACTGTTGGTGGGAGTGTAAATCAGTTCAACCAGTGTGGAAGACAGTGTTTCAATTCCTCAAGTATCTAGAACTAGAAGTACCATTTGACCCAGCAATCCCTTTACTGGATATATATCCAAAGGATTATATATCATTCTACTATAAAGACCCATGCACACGTATGTTTACTGAAGCACTATTCACAATTTCAAAGACTTGGAACCAACACAAATACCCTTCAATGATAGACTGAATAAAGAAAATGTGGCACATATATACCATGGAATACTATGCAGCCATAAAAAAGGAGTTCATGTCCTTTACAGGAACATGGATGAAGCTGGAAACCATCATTCTCAGCAAAATAACACAGGAAAAGAAAACCAAGCACCACATGTTCTCATTCATAAGTGAGAGTTGAACATTGAGAACACATGAACTCAGGGAGGGGAACATCAAACACCAGGGCCTGTCGGGAGATAGGGGGGTTGGGGGAGGGACAACATTAGGAGAAATACCTAATGTAGATGACGGGTTAATGGATGCAGCAAACCACCATGACACGTGTATACCTGTGTAACAAACCTGCATGTTCTGCACGTGTATCCCAGAACTTAAAGTATCATAAAATAAATAAATAAATAAATAAATAAATAAATAAATAAATAAATAACAAATCATGTGGGTATTTAAAGTCTGCTTCCAAATAAATGTTTTTTAAAAAACACGATAGTTTATGTGAGAGATGTTGGTCTGAAACCTGCTGTTATTATAACCAAATAGCAAACTTATAGAGGATTAACCAGCCACAGCCCTCCTCAGACTTCTTGGTTGGCCTGTTTCCTACCACTAGGAATCTGTCAGTTATATATATACAATTTATTTCAAGACCATATGCATAAAACAAATGCTTGTGAACCAAAACATAATGGAGAGACATAGAAATAGTTACAGCTGTCTAAAATAAACATCTATAATAAATATCACCATCCAAGAGTAGAAAAAGCTCTAGAAGGCCAACAATCCTGTCTCTCACGATCCCACTCCTTTTTCTACTTTCTGCATCATCTAGAATCCCCTTTAGTATTTCCACAAAGCTTCTTTTCTACATAGTTCAGGGTCTCAGAGAATACTGCCGCAACCATTGGTATACCTTTCTGACATGAAAGCACTCATTATAACAACGCCTTATAAAACTACTGGTTTTTCAAATATTTTTCAAAAGCATCTTGCATTCTAATGTTTAACGTGAATGCTTTGCTGCTTAGAAATTTCTTCCGCCAGATACCCTAAATCAAATCTTTCAAGTTCAAAGTTCCACAAATCTCTAGGGCAGGGGCAAAATGTTGCCAGTCTGTTTGCTAAAACATAGCAAGGGTCACTTTGCTCCAGTTCCCAACAAGTTCCTCAACTCCATCCGAGACCACCTCAGCCTGGACCTCATTGTTCATATTACTATCAGCATTTTTATCAAAGCCATTCAACAAGTCATCTCTAGGAATTTTCAAACTTTCCCACATTTACCTCTTTTCTTCTGAGTCCTTCAAACTATTCCAACCTCTGCCTGTTACCTAATTCCAAATTCACTTCCACCATTTTGGGTGTCTTTTCATCAATGATCTGCTCTACTGGTACCAATTTACTGTATTAGTCTGTTTTCACACTGCTGATAAAGACATACTCGAGACTGGAAATTTACAAAAGAGAGGTTTATTGGACTCACCATTCTACATGGCTGGGGAGGTCTCACAATCATGGTGGAAGGCAAGGAGGAGCTAGTCGCATCTTACATGGATGGTAGCAGGCAAAGAGAGATCTTGTTCAGGGAAACTCCCATTTTTTTAAAACCATTAGATCCTGTGAGACTCATTCACTTCATGAGAACAGCGTAGGAAAGACCTGCCCCCATAACTCAATCAGCTCCCACTGAGTTTCTCCCATGACACATGGAAATTGTGAGAGTTACAATTCAAGTTGAGATTTGTGTTGGGACATAGCCAAACCATATCACCCTCTAACAGAGGTTATTCCACAGCATTTAGAGAAGAAGTAAAATAGTATATGGTTCTGAATTCATTCTAAAAATGTTTGATTGGGGCACCTGTTAATTCTTTGTCTTTAATTTTGCATATGGAGACCATGTTTGGTGCCAAAGCAACTCAAAATTTTATTTTTGTGTAAGGGAATCAATATTAGTGACTGAATGGGACAAGTTAATCTATCTATGCAATATTAAAATGTAACTGATGTAGTGATGTAGTGAATCTAGTTGGCGGGAACAGAGATAGGAAAATAACTGGGATATTGCCAAAGAATATTTTTCCCTCCTCCCCCTCAGTGACATCTGGATCAGAACCAACGTAAGAACTATCACATTTCTAGAATGTTCTGAGGTCTACCTTCTGGGAGTTGCTGCTGCTCTCTTCCTTAAATACACATTTACTCTCATATTAACATGGGTTTCATCTGTGGAATAGTTTTTAATACAAGTTGTGCCTTTTAATACAAAATTATATAATTTAATAGAGTGGGAAAAGAGAGTTAATTTTTCACAAGGCACTGTTTCAAAATTTTTAGTCCTGCAAAGTGCTTTTTCCTCATTTTGGTGGTATCGTTGACAGAGCCTGAGGTTAGCCCCAGGCATAAATGCACATTTTTGGGGAAAAGGTTTAAATCCTCCAACGCAGATTTGCATCAAGATTTTTTTTAACCTGCAAAAGAATCATTTCTTAAAATGTCACATTAAAAGCCCTGGACATAGCATCAGACAAAAATGGTAAATACAGACATAGGCACAGTAGATGACTAAATATATCTCACGTCACCTCAATAGACTTTTTGCTACTTAGGTTTTCAGTGATCTGTTAAATGTTCTGTACAATTTTTCTTTTTTTCTTTTTCTTTTTTTTTTTTTTTTGAGATGGAGTCACGCTCTGTTGCCCAGGCTAGAGTGCAGTGGCATGATGTTGGCTCGCTGCAACCTCCGCCTCCCAGGTTCAAGCAATTCTCATGCCTCAGCCTCCCAAGTAGCTGAGATTACAGATGTGCACAACCATGCCCAGCCTACGCTCTGCACATTTTAAAAGCTGTTTGTAGGCAATACATGTAAGATGGGATGCAGGAAATGGTTTGGCTTTTGCAAAACATATGTATTTAAGAAATTCAGTTTTGCTTCAGTTTGATTTTTTTGGCATATTATATACATATTTTACTTTTCTGGGTTTAAAAAACTTTCTTAGTAGCCTTCCAATCTTTCCTACAAAGAAATAACAAATGCTGCCTTTCTTAGTACTCTTGAATGGTATTCTCACAACAAGATTATCAGAATTCATTTTCCTAGTATAGAATTCTGAATCAGCAAAATCTGCAACTTTGCTGCATACTTAAAATAGACTAGCATGAATCTAGTATGGTATTTCTAGCGTGTTTTCTTTAAAAAAGTCTCTAGGATCTTTAGAATATGACCAATGCATGGAAAGAAAGAATTTGTCCTCCTGACACACTCCAATGTCTGTTCCCTTTCTATTCCTTTGCCTTTGTGCTTCAAGAAGACATGACTAATGATTTTGAATTACAGTGACCTGGTGACTTGTCTGTGACATAGAAATGATGGGCTCCTTCACTAGCTTAGTATTCACAACTGCCCGGTACTAGTTTCTTCTTAGCCATTCATAATCAGGATTCAACATTCTTTGAGATACCCTTCAATCTCTAGATAACCCATATAATACAGACAGCTGTTGAAAATTGGGAGAGGATATTGCCATGTGGTAGAAACTACAATTTCTTTGGTAAATAGAAGAAAGCTGGGTTTCAAAGCACCTTGGGAAAACAATTCAATGACAAAAGAAAAACAACAAGAACCAATCCAGAGAAGTGGTCATTTGTTTTATTTCTGAAATTCTCTTTTTTGCTCAAGTGGCAGTGTTCTCCTCTTTCTAAAACTTTTCTCTATGAATACTGGTGGCTTTGTGGCTTGTGTGTGCACACACGTGAAGATGCACATATGTTTTTCGCTAGTAATTTTGTCTCTAACTCATGGTCTCCAATTGCAAAGGTTAATGCTTTGGGCTGGTTTCAGAGTTTTTGCTCTTTGAAGAGAAAAACAACTACGGGAGAATGTGTCCAAATGCTGTGGATATTTACTGTTCTGTCTGCTTAATATCCGTGGGTGTTTTCCAATAGCCCCTAAATTTCCTTTTGTGGAATATACCCACTTTCATTGATTGTATTCTTGATGTGATGATAAACCATTTTCTCAATTATGGGAGCCCAACGAGTTCTTGGAGCCACTACCCTTCTTTTGACTAGATCCTTTTTCTGCAACTGATTATAGCTAAGTAGTAAGTTAGTATACGCCATAAGCTCAACCAATCAGATTCTTTCTCCCGGAATTTTGAGAGATTCAACATCTGAAAACATGGTTTGTGTTCACTCATCCTAACTCTGGCCCTCTCATCATCTAACTGAATAGTTCTTTCTTAGTTGTTCTTGTTCTGTTTAAGACTGCATATGTGTGGTCTAGTTTTCTTACCTATACAGTGATTTTATGAACCACTCAATTTATTTCCAGTAAATTTACTTTTGCTTATACCTAGCAGTATAGGTTTTTATTGTTTGCAACTAAAACAAACAAATGAAGCAAAAAAAAAATCCTGAAGGATATTCATCATAAGTCATTTCTGGAACAAGGCTAATAAGTATAAATATGAACTTTGGGCATATTGTGTTCTTTCAGTAATTGGAAGTATTATTAATCCTGAACATCCCTTTGTAAGACAGCTATAAGGAGAATTTCCCAACAGAGATCTTAATTCTCCCTAGGACAGAGTTCCTAGGTAAAGGGGCAGATTGACATCTTTGCTGTTTGGTCAACTCAACCATTCCAGCCTGCAGGCTTTGGAGAGACCAAATTGAGTGGAGAGAGAAGGAATCCCCCAGCACAGCACAGCTGCTCTACCAAAATGTAGCCAGACTGTTTCTTTCAGCGGGTCCCTGATCTATTGCTCCTCACGGGGCGGGACTTCCCAAGGGAGGCCTCCAGCCACTACTGCAGGTACTCTCTGGCCAACAGAGACTTGAAAACTTCCTGGGACAGAGCTCCCAGAGGAAGGACTGGGCTGCCCTCTTAGCTGTTTGGGTGACTTAGCCATTCCACCTCCTGGCTTTGAAGATCCCAAGCCCATCAGAAGTGGAAGCGGTATCCGAGCACAGCAGAGCCACTCTACAAAAGCATGGCCAGACTGCTTCTTTAAGCAGGTCTCCAATCCATTCCTCCTAACTGGGTCCCTAGTCACCTCCTACATGTGCATTTGGGCCAGCAACAGGTCCATACCTCCCTGGGGTGGAACTCCCAGAGGAAGGGGCAGGCTGCCATCTTTAGTGTCTCACAGCCTTCTCTGGTGATACCTCCAGCTACTGGAAAATCCAAGGTTTCTGGGGACTGGAGCAGACCCCAGCAAAACCCACAGCAGCCCTATAGAAAAAGTAGCCAGACTGTTAAAAGAAAAAACCGATCCACTCATCCAGAGGTCAGCAACTCAAAGACTGGAGGTAGATAAGTCCCCAAAGATAAGAAAGAATCAGCACAGGAATGCTAAAGTCGAAAAGCCAAAGTGCCCTCTTTCCTCTAAGTGACCACATCATCTTTCCAGCAAGGGTTCCAAACTGGGCTGAAGCTGAGGTGGCTGAAATGACAGAAGAAGAATTCAGAATATGGATAAAAACAAACTTCACTGAGCTAAAGAAACACATTGTAAGCCAATGCAAGGAAGCTAAAAATCATGATAAAACATTTCACGGTCAGGTGCGGTGCATCACGTCTGCACACCTATCACTTTGGGAGGCCAAGGTGGGCAGATTGCCTGAGCTCAGGAGTTTGAGACCAGCCTGGGCAAAATGGTGAACCCTCATCTTTACTAGAAATACTCAAAAAAAAAAAAAAAAATTAGCCAGGTGTGGTGGCATAGCTACTCGGGAGGCTGAGACAGGTGAATCACTTGAACCTGGGAGGCGAAGGTTGCAGTGAGCTGAGATTGAGCCACTGCACTCCAGCCTGAGCGACAGAGTGAGATTCTGTCTCAATAAATAAATAAATAAATAAATAAATAAATAAAATTTCAGAAGCTGACAGACAAAATAGCCAGTTTGGAAAATAATGTACTGACCTGACAGAACTGAAAAACACACTACAAAAATTTCATAATACAATCACAAGTATTAACAGCACAATAGACCAAGTGGAGGAAAGAATCTCAGAACTTAAAGACCATCTTTCTGAAATAAAACAGGCAGATAGAGAAAAAAAAAAAATGAAAAGGAATGAACAAAACTTCTGAGAAATACGGGGTTATGTAAAATTACCAAGTCTATGACTGATAGGTGTATCTAAAAGAGATGGGGAGAATGAGTCCAGGCACGGTGGCTCACACCTGTAATCCCAACACTTTGGGAGGCTGAGGTGGGTGGATCATTTGAGGTCAGGAGTTTGAGACCAGTCTGGCCAACATGGTGAAACCTCATCTCTACTAAAAATACAAAAATTAGCCAGGCGTGGTGGCAGGTACCTGTAATCCCAGCTACTCGGGATACTGAGGCGTGAGAACCGATGAGGCATTCAAATTGAAAAAATGCGGAGAACCCCAACAAGATACCGCTTGATAAGGTCATCCCAAAGACACATAATCATCAGATTCTTCAAGATAAAACTGAAAGAAAAAATGTTAAGGGCAGTCACAGACAAAGGGAGGTCACCTACAAAGGGAAGCCCATCAGACTAACAGAGGACTGCTCAGCAGAAACCCTATAAGCCAAAAGAGATGGGGGGCCAATAGTCAACATCTTTGAAGAAAAGAATTCCAACCCAGAATTTCATATCTGGCCAAATCAAGCTTCATAAGCAAAGGGAAAATAAGATCCTTTTTGGATAAGAAAATGTTGAGGGAATTCATTGCCACCAGATCTGCCTTACTAGAGATCTTAAAAGGAGCACTAAATATAGAAAGAAAAAAACATGCTACCAGCTAATACAAATATGCACTTAAACATACATACCAGTGTCACTATAAAGCAACCACACAAACAGGCCAACATAATAACCAGCTAACACCTCAAAAAACTTATCTACCACCATCAAGCAGGCTTTGTCCCTGGGATGCAAGGTTGGTTCAACATATACAAATCAGTAAATGTGATTCGTCACATAAATAGAACTAAAGACAAAAATCACATGATTATTTCAGTAGATGCAGAAAAGGCTTTTGATAAAATTCAAAATCCATTTATATTAAGCACTCTCAATAAACAAGGTGTTAAAGGGACATAACTCAAAATAATAAGAGCCACATATAACAAAACTCACAGCTAACATCATACAGAATGGGCAAAAGATGCAAGCATTGCCCTTGAAAACCAGCACAAGACAAGAATGCCCTCTCTCATCACTCCTATTCAACATAGTATTGGAAGTTCTGGCCACGGCAATCAGGCAAGAGAGAGAAATGAAGGGCATTCGAATATAAAGAGAGGAAATCAAATTATCCCTGTTGGCAGACGACATAATTCTATATTTAGAATATCCTGTCATTTCAGTCCCAAAGCTTCTTAAGCTCATAAGCATATTCAGCAAATAATCAGGATACAAAATCAATGTGTAAAAATTGCTAGCTTTCTTATACACCAACAACAGTCAAGCTGAGGGTTGAATCAGAAATGAATTCCTATTCACAATTACTACAAAAAGAATAAAATATCTAGGAATAAAGCTAACTAGGGAGGTGAAAAATCTCTACAAGGAAAACTGCAGACCACTGTCCAAAGAAATCAGAGATGACACAAACAAATGAAAAAACATTCCATGCTCATGGATAGGAAGAATCAATACATTTAAAATGGCCATACTCCCCAAAGCAATGTATAGATTCAATGCTATTTCCATTCAACTACAATTGACATTCTTTACAGAACTAGAAAAAACTATTTTAAAATTCGCATAAAACCCAAAAAGAGCCCTAATAGCCAAGACAATCCTAAGCAAAAAGAACTCAACTGGAGGCATCCTGCTACCTGATTTCAAGTGATAATACATGGCTATAGTAACCAAAACAGCATTGTATTGATACAAGAACAGACACATAGACCAGGGGAACAACATAGAGAATCCAGAAATAAGGCCATACACCTACAAGTATCTGATCTTTGAAAAACCTGACAAAAACAGGCAATGGGGAAAGGATTCTCTATTCAATAAATGGTCCTGGGAAAGGTGTCTAGCCATATGCAGAAGATTGAAACTGGACCCAACTTACACATATACAAAAATTAACTCAAGGTGGATTAAAGACTTAAATGTGAAACCAAAAACTATAAAAACCCTAGAAGACAACTTATCTAAACCCTCCTGGACATAGGAATGAGCAAAGGTTTCATGACAAAGACACCAAAAGCAATTGCAATGGAAGCAGAAAATGACAAATGGGATCTAAATAAACTTAAGAGCTTCTACACAGCAAAATAAACTATTAACAGAGTAAATAGGCAACCTACAGAATGGGAGAATATTTTTGCAAACTCTCTGTCTGGCAAAGATCTAATATCCAGCATCTATAAGGTACTCAAACAAATTTACAAGAAAAAAAAAACTCCATTAAAAACTGGGCAAGGCCAGGCGTGGTGGCTCACCCCTGTAATCCCAGCACTTTGGGAGGCCTAGGCAGGCAGATCCAGGGGTAGGGTGCTCTGGTGTAAGCCACTCTTTTGGCTTCATGTCAACTTGAACCTAGTATGTCTCATTACCTACATAAAATATACTCACACCAATGTGTGTCACCAATATAAAACTTCTTAAAGATGTGTTAGAGAGTAAATGGAGGATTTTATATTGGATATCCTCAACTTAGCCTCACCCCCTAGAGGTCTCCTATCTCAACCCCCCTTTTTTGTTCTTTCCTCTAACAATAGTTGTCTATTTCCCTGTCTTGCCATCAAATGTCTTCCTTGAGATTTCTCCTCCTCTCCTCTAGTGTTTTCAAAATAATCATGAGTCCATATTTGCTTTAGCTTACCCATTACTGTTTTTAACTAGCAAATAACCTTATGACTGTAGGATCCATCATCCTTAGAAGACAATGAAGGTGTATGAAAATGTTCGTGGTAATAATGAGGATATTTGATGTGGGTCTTAGCCTGTACCTAAAATTTTCCAGTTAATGTGGGTCTACACAATTCTTATAACCTCCTTTAATTTTATTTTACCCAAGCTAACCTAGACGTACTTCCTTTGAGGGTCTGTTGTGAAAATAAACTTTGAGTATTGTAAAATACTCCACGTCGTAGATGTGTAAGAAAATAAAATTTGCCCACTTTTTAATGGGCTTTTTTTTTCTTGTAAATTTGTTTAAGTTCCTTATAGATGCTAGATATTAGGCCTTTGTCATATGCATGTCATAGATGTGTTGGAAAATAAAATAAATTAAAATAGGTGGTGGTTTGAGATAGTCAACTTTAAGTTATCTCAAGATATTATTTGCTAAAGTGAACCATTACATAAAAGAAAGTGAGAAGTAAATGATGAGAGAGCAACAAAATGTTCATCGCTAAGAATTTCAAAGCAGTCATCTTTGCCTTGTGAAGTTAGATGCTTTCTTAGTACTGCTGAGTAACCTGATATTCTCATTCCGGAGCATTCATTTGAATCGCAGCGTGGTATAATCAAATACTCTTACCGACGGTCACTTTTTCCTAATTGTTCAGTGGAACCCAGTCCAGAAGGGTGAGATTACGGGCAGGGAGGCAAACTCATGACACTAAAAATGCTCCATTATAACAAGCACTCTTCTAAACAGCACACACAGACACACACACACACATACACACACGCACATACATTCCTTTAGTTTCAGAAAACCTGCTCAACTTAGAGTCTTTTTCCAGTAGTTGATTATGATGAAAGAGAATGCTCTCTATTCTTTCTGAAGACTTTTTGTCCAGAAGAGTTGGCTTTCTCAAGAACAAGCCGAAACTCAGCATAGGACTTACTTACCTTAAAATCCAGTTGAAGATCCGTGAGATGTAGTGTGTTGGGCTACCTCTGGGGTAACATATATTCCCCTTCACTCTTAGCAGTTCCAAAATCAGATTCATCAAGAAATTAAGCATAGAATAAAAGCTGTGTGGTTTCCCTGCCACTGCATTTGGTGTCAGACAACTAGAGCATCTAAAGCTAACAAATACATAAGAGTTGGTCACAGTTTATTACACTGCCTTGTCATGGGGTGTGCGTATGAGCAGTCACGTCCAAGCAATCGATTTCATCTGAAGTGGGCTTAATGGAGTGTTAATTTATGTTATTATTATATTGAAACTATAGGCAATGTCCTTCACATCTATGCTGACCTAAGACAGTAAAACATCAGGCATTTACAAATCTGTAAGACAAAAATTCTATGAGAACCAGTTGCTTTATATGAAATAATGATTGTAGTAACCTATGGCCCCAATATGGAGAATAAGACAAAAATGTTTGCCTAAACTTAATCCTACATAGAACTTCCCAGAAGGCATGTCTAAATAGGCCAGGGCATTTTTTTCAATTATCCTTCTCCAACTTGACAAGCTAAACCTTGCCCTACATAACAGGTCTGTGTAATGCATAACAGAACTCTGCCTTTGTGTATTTAAATCTGGAGGCTACATAGCCATCTATCATTTGTGCGAGCAAGACTTTCAGTGTAAGATGCCAGGGAGTCACGTGAGGACAGACCTGACTGCTTCCTCCCCACTGTCGTGACCTACTGCCCCAGAGCCACTAGATCCCCTGAGGGTGTTGTCAACACTAATTGAAAGAAAGACTAAGACAAAAACGTGGCTCCCACACGGTGAAGTTACTTACACTTGTGACTTGAAGTTCAAACAATTCAGACTTGCCACATTTTCAAAGAAGGGACACGCTGCCCTCCTGAATTTTCATTAAATGACAATATATGAAAAAATATATTTAAGCCCTAAGGGAGCATTCAGGCAAAAATCAATTTAAGAAGTAACTAAGATATGCCTCACATGCAACTCAAAGTTAGATGAGAAGGCCGGTCATTCCCTTCTTTCCCAATTCCCACTGCATTACAATTTCTAAGTACATGGACTTGAACTTGAAGCAATCCAATGGACATGTCCAGTTTAGCCAATTATAGTTTCCTAATGTCCTCAGAGATTCTGATGATTAGAATCAGGAGAGGGTCACTCCCGAGCTTACAAGCAGCAAATTTTTTTTAAACTAGTGTCACTGTTAACACAAAAGGTTTCTTTGCTTCATATTAGCAAACATGCAACACATTCCTATGTGGTATGAACTCTGCAGAAAAAAAAAATAAATGTACAACATGAGAAACTGCCAGCACATACCCTTAAATGTGCTTAAAAGACAATAGCATGTATTTTGTTGCTTTCTGAATGAACCCTGAATTGAAAAACCTAAGTTTCTTCTGACAGCATGAGTCACTCATGCAGTATCCCTTCTTCCCACCCCTCTTTGGCAGAAGGATGTGCTGTTAGTAAAGCAAAATGATACTTATGGATCAACATGGACAAATTGGCCTGAGGGTTAGATACAAATGGTTACACGCAGATGATGATGCTGGCACAAGCAGATCTTTCATTCTAATTTTAGGCACTGAATTTGGTTTACTTTCAGTAAATGGAGGGTTTTAGGCATCACATATTCGATATATTTTAATCTTTCCGGGGAGCGTTTTCCAAACTCACTTTTTAGTGTGGGGGACAGGGGAGTGAAAGGGTAGAACTTCTGCTGAGTTGCCGGCCCATAGATTCCTATAGTCAGTCATTCTGGTGTCTCTGACTGCAAACAAACTAGGCTTCAATGCAGTTGCTGTGGAATGCACTAATTAATTACATTTACTTTACATAATTGGCATTACAGCTTTTTGAACAAAAATGCAAATTTATGGAAATTGGTTGAAATACTTATGCAAAATAAAATAAAAATGGACCCCTAAATTATTGGAAAAAATAAGGTAGTTTTAATTGAACAGCTAAAAGATTTGTACTTCGTTATATGATTACATCCAGTAAACTCAATTTAAAAAGTAAGTTCATTTGCTTTTATCTAACCCTTCCATATCTCGTTCAGTGGTGTTGGTATAATTATCACCAATAAAGGGCCAATCTTACTTCCTATCTCTTTTAGCATCAACCGTTAGTTCTGTAAACAGAAATGGAATATGTTATTCTATTGAACAGAGCCTCGTGCATTACAAATTAGGACGCATTGGGCCAAAGACTGGCAAAGCAACCAATTATTGCTTAAAGGGGACATGATGTAGTACCCTTCTTGTGTTTTTCAGGGAGAATGACTTTGCTGTCGAACAAGCGTTTCCACAAAGGATCATTGCAAGGCAGTTGTAAGGTAGATGGCTTTGCAATCAATAGAATATATCTGGCAAGGGTGGCAAGGAATGGGTAATGCAGATGAATATGCAGTTAGTGGTGCCATAAAAAGAGTATTACGATGTTCATGACATTGGAGTGAATACCAGTAAATGGGTACTTAATACAAAATGTGTCAAGAAATGTGAAATACATACGGGCAAACCCTAAATGACCAAAGTGAGAAATAAAACATTGCCAAGTTAAGTGTCATAGACATTTATGCACAATTAACTAGCTGTTAATTATTGATGGACAACTCCCAAAATTCAGAGTTCCAGCTTAATATACATTCAGCTAATCAAGAACTTATACTGACTTCCAAATTCCAAGGATATGAAAGTAATTTAACAGGATCCCAATAATTATATTTTAAATTTCTTATTCAGTATTCTTTTCTTGGAGGATGTGGGGTATTATGGAGCAGATTTAGGGTGGCCTTACTTTTCTGGTGCTATTTTAGGACTTCTACTTGGGTAATAATTTCTTAAAACATCCTTGGGATTTCCAATTGAATACTTCATTCTCTTTAGGTTCCTACCATAAAATGTAATGGGGATGTTGCCTGAGACTATTTAAAGCTTGTCAACCGCTCATCAGGAGACAGCAGGTGAACCGATCTTTGTAAATAGAGGGCTACATTCTCACACCTTGTTTCTTTGGAGTGACAAGTAGCGAAAGGACAAATCTCCTCTAGCAATCTGAAATGGATAAATGAAATAAGTAAGCCTTAAAAACTATTACCTGAGATATTCAGACTTTTAAAGCCAAAATGGGGCTGTGATCTTATTATTTCTGTTGTCTATTTTCTGTGAGATGATAGACAATCTCTTCTATTTTCCTCGTTTGTTTTTTAATTTAATGCACTGCATGTTTCTTTCATTCCCACTATGTGCAGAATAGTACTTCAAGCCCTGAGGAGAAACACAGTTCCAGGAGATGAGCAAGTGGAGACAGTGGTCTAGTCATATAATTCTTGCTCTTTCATGCGGACATATACAAAATACAAAAGAACAGGCACTGTGTGGAAAAGGTTATAACAAAAGGAGAAAATAATGAAGTTTAAAGATAATTAACTTGGTTGTTCCTAGATGAGATGTATGACAAATCTGACATAAAACTGCCTCTCTCCTAGTTAGTGACTAATATCATATATTTCACTTCCTTGTGTTGTGGTATAAGGCATTGAAATAATTATAGCCCATTCTCTTCCTCTCTTCTTCGTGTCTCTCATCATTCATTATTCATCCCTATGTTAAGGCTATTTGGTTGGTCCATGCAAGATTTCTAAAACTTTTGTCTGCCCAAATGGGGAGGAGTGCAAGTTCAGAAAGATGTGCTAAAAATGATTCAGTTGTTCACTTCAAATGGGTGAACATTATGGTACGTAAATTAGACCTCACTAAACAAACTAAAACACTAGGCTAACTAGCAAATTCATACTAATAAAATCATCAACATGATTAGAGTCTGAGCTCACTCATTCATTCACAAAGTCATTAAGTATATTGTTCATCAAATAGTTGGTTCAATGTTGGAATTACACTGATGAATATGAATTAGTCCCTACCCGCAGCCCTTAATGTGGGAAAAAAGACAGATGTGCAAAAACACCATTGAGCATACTCAGAAGGGTGCTGAGTGTGACAAAAGGAAAGGGTTTTAGGGTCTGAAATTGGGAGTTTCAGGATGCAGGGTGGTGGTGGGGAGGGGCAGCGCTGAGAGTGATGGGATGGTCAGAAGCAGAAGTATGAAAGAGGAAATCTTGGAGAAGGTGAACACCAAGCTATGGTTTGACAAAATAGACATTTTTGGACAAAGGTATGTACATTTGGATTGAGAGATTCTGTATCAAACACAGAGCAGACATGGAGGCATTAACCACAACGGGAAAACTCAAAGAGATTACATATTTTCAGATTATAAAGTTCCAGGAGATGAGCAAGTGGAGACAGTGGTCTAGTCATAAAATATTTTGCATGCCAGAGAAGTAAGTCTGCATTTTTTAACCTTTGGTAAGAGGAAGTTAAGACATTTCTGATGTGGTTCTCCCTAAAGATGATTTTGTTCAGTTTTGTTTGCTTGTTTAATACTTCATACACCTACACAATGGGCCTGGCTAGGAACCGGTGGTGAACAAAAGAGAAAGTTTTTTGTTGTTGTTGTTTGTTTTTTAAATCAAATCTTTCAATAGTTAGTTGTCCGTTTCTTAAGTGAAAAAAGAAGAAATAGCTTAGATTTTGGGTTATCTTCTCCTCGCCAACTCCAGAGTTCAACCTTTAATTAATTAACTGGTCAATACAATTTTAAAATTAAGTATCTCTATTCTCAATAAGAGTGGGGGAAATGTTCTTTTGTAATCTTTATTAATATCAACAGAAAGCATCAATTCATAAAGAAGAAATTTTTCATAACACACTAAATTTTGTCAGTTCAGAATAAGTAAGTTACAAAAGAAGCTCAGGTATTTTAACCTAGGAATAAAAAAAATGATACATGATACATTTGTGTATTTCTTTCTTTGCACCATAAAACTTCAATGAACTCATATGAGAATACTATGTAAAACATTTATTAACTCCACAAGCTACATCAATATACTAGGTCCAGTAGAATTAGGACACTTGCCACAAGCCTCACAACTCTTTCTCGAGTACAACTGGCTTTTGAGATTGTCTCCTAATTCTAACTCAAGGCTCTTCCACCAAAGACATGATACTCACATTACGTCCTTTGTGTCTCAGAAATCTCACTGGGAAAAAGCCAGAATGAAGACACATTAGAAGCATAGTATTATTGGAATTAAAAGGACATTTAAATTTTGGTAAATACTTGTAAGCTTTAAGGAAGAGAGTTTATTTTTAAGTTTTTTGTTTTGTTTTGTTTTGTTTTTTGAGATGGAATCTCTCTCTGTCACCCAGGCTGGAGTGCAGTGGTGCGATCTTGACTCACTGCAACCTCTGCCTCCCAGGTTCAAGCAGTACTTCTGTCTCAGCCTCCTGAGTAGCTGGGATTGCAGGCATGCACCACCATGCCCAGCTAATTTTTGTATTTTTAGTAGAGACATCGTTTCACCATGTTGGTCAGGCTGGTCTTGAACTCCTGACCTCGCGATCTGTCTGCCTCAACCTCCCAAAGTGCTGGGATTACAGGCATGAGCCACAGCGCACATCCTTAAGTGACTCTTTGTAGGTCATATCTCCTTACAGTAAGAGTCAAAAGTTTCCAAATTGATTTTATTATGTTGATATTTCTATAGAATAAAAAGGGGGACACTCAAACTTTAATACCTTTTGTAAGTAACCTAATAGCCCTAAACACATTTACATACACACACAGACACACACGCACAGTGCCAAAAGTTATTGTACTGACTCTCAGGAGGTATGTGTACTGGACCAAGAGTGGGGTCTCAAAGTAGAGTCACCCAAAGTCTTATCGTGTTTTTCATATTTGAACTCATGTCAGTTCCAGTCACTGTGCTAAATGCTTTATATAAATATAATCTCATGAATATCCTACAATAATAGGGAGTTGCTATGTAAGTGTAAGTAGTAAATGTTGATTTTGAAATAATGTCTGTTCGATTCAAGAATTCATGTACTTAATCCTAAAATCATCAACATTGAAATTTCAGTATTAAGGTTCAAATATCGTCCCAACCAAAGCACCTAGACGAGGATTGCAGGAAAGGTAAAGACTAGGCTTCCACAAACTAATATTATATTTAGAGTTGATTGTCATATAAATAATAAAGCAAATGATTAAAAACAGAAGATATAAAACAGGAACTCCTCTTATTCCACTGACTTATTCTCATTCCCACTCTCATCAGGTAATTACTGTAAAGTATTATTTCAGGAGAAATAGGGATCACTAAATGTACAAAATATTTATCAACATTAAACAGGTCTTTCGATTTTTTAAAATTTGAATAAAGTATTTTTCAGTTATATCACCCTCATTTCTTCTCTATTCAACTGTGTTCTTTCAGTGGTACCATAACTGTCACATTATCAAGGTTTGCAAATATAATTATAACATCTAGCTTTGCCCAAAGTATGGTTCTAAAAGCTGAAAATTAATAAAATGCTTAGCTTTTACCTAGGTAGTATAAATGGATCTGTAAGAAATATTAAAATAAAGCACACCACTTAAAAGTACTTTATCAGTCTAAATAAAATTATCTTTTTTTAATTACTCAGGTTTGTATAATGTTTTTTAGCACTCTTAGAAATTTTATGAAACATTTGCATTTACACCATCAATACATGCATTACATTGTGGTCACCATTCATTCACTGAAATACAACTTCATTTACAAAGTGGTAAACAAGAAAAACTTTTGGGATGATTTAGTATTGAACAAAGTTTGATCTTAAAAATTAAAAATTAAGTTACTGTGAACATATACATACTGTTCACAGATTCAAATCATGTTTCCTCCTTATGTAAAACTTGTTTATTTTGGAGGCTCCCCAATGCCTTTTATTTTATTTACTGATTTATTTTTTCGGGTTACATGTGATAATTTAATACATCCATATAAGTAATAAAGATTAAATCGGTGTAATTGGTATATCCATCAGCTTAAATATTTGTCTTTACTTTAGGCTGGAAACATTCCAATTATTCCCTTCTGGCTATTTTGAAATATACAATAAATTATTTTCCCTATTTATTTGTTTTTAATTTTTCAATTTTTTTTTTTTTTTTAATGGAATCTCGCTTTGTCACCCAGGCTGGAGTGCAGTGGTGTGATCTCAGCTCACTGCAACCTCTGCCTCCTGGGTTCAAGCAATTCTCCTGCCTCAGCCTCCCGAGTAGCTGGGATTACAGGTCATGCCACCACACCCCAGCTAATTTTTTTATTTTTAATAGAGACAGGGTTTCCTCGTGTTGGCCAGGCTGGTCTTGAACTCCTGACTTCAAGTGATCCACCCACCTCAGCCTCCCAAAATGCTGGGATTACACGTATGAGTCACCACACCTGGCTGAAACATACGATAGATTATTGTAAACTATACTCACCCTACAGATCTATCAAACACTAGGTCTTATTTTTTCTATAAAACTGTATATTTGTATTTATGAATCAACCTGTCTCCATTCCCACCTACGCCACACACACACCCTTCCCAGCCTCTGGTAATCACGAATCTAACCTCTACCTTCATGAGATCCACTTTTTTTGGCTCCCACATGTGAATACAAACACGAGATACTTGTCTTTCTGTGTTTGATTTATTTCACACAATTTCAGGACCTCTGGTTCCACTTGTGTTGCTACAAATGACAGGATTTTATTCTGTTTTATGGCTGAATAATATTTCATTGTATATATAAGCCACATTTTTCTTATCCATTTATCTATCTATTGGTGAACATTTAGGTTGAATCCATACTTTTGCTATGCAGATAGTGCTGCAATAAACATAGGAGTGTAGATACTCTGGTATAATGATGTCCTTTCTTATAGATATTTATGTGATCTGCTCTTTATTACTTATTTCCTTCTGCTAATTTTGGGGTTGGTTTGTTATCGCTTTTCTAGTTCCCTAAGGTGAATCACTAGGTTGTTTATTTGAAGTCTTTCTACTTTTTTGATGCAGGCATTTATTTCTATAAACTTCTCTGTTAGTACTGTTTTCTCTGTATTCCATAGATTTTAGTATATTTCTATTTTCATTGGTTTCAAGAAAAAAGTTAAATATTATTTTTAATTTCTTCACTGACCCATTGGTTGGTTGCTGTCTAATTTCCATGTGTTTGTGTGTTTTCTGAGGTTCTTGTTATCGACTTATACTTTTATTCCATTGTGGTCAGAAAATATACTTGACGTGATTACTACCTTTTTGAATTTGTTGACACTTGTTTTGTCTTTGTAGTCTAAAATATGGACTGTTAAGGAGAATGCTCCGTGTGCTGAAGAAAAGAGTGTGTATTCTGCAGCATTTGGATGAAATACTCCATAAATGTCACACCTATTTGTTCTAGTGTGTAGTTTAACTCTAATGTTTCTTTGTTCAGGTTTTCTGTTTGGATGATCTTTCCGTTACTGATAGTGTAGTGTGGAAGTCCCCTGCTATTATTGTATTGGAGTCTATCTCTTCCTTGAGATTTCTTAATGTTTGCTTTACATACTTGGGAGTTCCAACGTTGTGTGAATGGATATTTATAATTGTTATAGCCAATTGCTAAATTAACCCCTTTATCATACATAGTAACTTTGTTTCTTTTTACAGAGTTTGACTTGTGGTCTTTTTTTTCTGACAGAAGTATAGATATTCCTCCACTTTTTTAGTTTCCAGTTGCATTGAATATATTTTCACATGTCCTCACTTTTAGTCTATGTCTGTCTTTACACATAAGTAGGTCTCTTTAGGGAGCATAAAGTTCAGTGTTGTTTCCTTATCCGTTCTGCCATCCTAGGCCTTTTATTTGGATAATTTAGTCCATTTATATTCAGTGTTATTGACCAGTAAGGACAGTAACCACTTCGTTGTTTGTTTTCTGGTTGTTTCGTAACATTTCTTTTAGTGTCCTGCTGTCCTACTGTGGTTAAGTGATTTTATCCAGTACTATGTTTCAATTTGTTATTTTTTGTTTTTACTGTAACTATTTCTTTTTTTGCATTGTGGTTACTGTAAGGCTTACAAGAAACACAGATATAACAAAATATTTTAAAGAGACCACAACTTATCTTTGATCTCAAAGAAAAGATTAAAAAACAAGAAAGCTTAAACCTCCACACTTTAACTTCATCCCTTCCACATTTTGAATTTATGTTGTCTCAATTTATATATTTTTATACTGACTATCTCTTAACTGGTTGCTACAGTTATTATTGTTTTTGATAGATTTGTCTTTTGACATTCTTACTAAACTTATGAGCAGACTGCACATCACAATTACAATATTCAAGTATTCTGGATTTGTTCATGTGCTTTATTTTACTAGTGGGTTTCATACCTTGAAATACTTTCTTTTTGCACGTTAGTTGTTTTTTCAGGTTGAAGAATTCTGTTTAGTATTTTTTGCAAGATGGGTGCGATGAATTGCTGAGAAAATTGAGAAAATGTTTATTTCTCTTTTATAGTTGAAGCATAGCTTTGCTGGATAAATTATGGTATTTTTTTTTTAATCTGTTGGCCCTTTGCAAATGTCAGCCTACTCCTTCTTAGCCTGTGTGGTTTCCATCAAGAAGTTTGTTGCCAAAAGAAATGGAGCTCCTAGAGATGTTATTTGCTTCTTTTCTCTTGCAGCTTTTAGGACCTTCTCTTTGTCCTTGAATTTGAGAGACTGATCGTAATATGTCTTGGAGTAGTCTTGTTTGAATCAAATCTATTCGGTATTTTCTGACCTTCCTGTACTTGGATATTGTCTCTTTCTCAAGTTTTGGAAAGTCTTCTGTTATTATTTCTTTGAATTAGCTTTCTACACTTTGCTCTTGCTTAACTTTCTCTTAAACACGAATAATTCTCCAATTTGGTCTTTTGAGATAATTTTCTGTATTGTGTTGGTGATCTTCATTCCTTTCCATTTTTTTTGTCTTTTTCCACTCAGACTGTATATTTTCAGATAGCCTGTCTACAACCTTACTGATTTTCCTCTGCTTGACCCATTCTGTTGTTGAGAGCCTCTACTGAATTTTTCAGTTTAGCAAAATATTTCTCAGTTCCAAGATTTCTGTGGGATTTTTTTATTATTTTGATCTGTTAAATTTCTCTGATAAATTTCTAAATTGATTTTACGTGTTCTCTTCGAGATCACTGAGTTTCCTTAAAGCTGCTATTCTGAATTCTTAGTCAGACAATTCACACATCACAGTCTCCTATGGGCTAATCTCTAGTTCATTTCTTTTTCATTTAGGGAAATTATGGTTTCCTGTTTGCTGTTGTTTCATGTGGATGTGCTGTGTCTTTGCACTGAAGAAGTAGTTACTTGTTTTTGTCTTCTTTCTCTGTCTTGTGTTGGCTTTCATTGAATACATTTGCTTAGAGATTCATTGTAATTTGCCTGTTGATTTTCTTTTTTATTTTCCCCTGCTAGGCCACTGTCTCTTTATTGGTACTAGATCGCAGCTTAAGCCCAGGTTTGCTTCGGTTCTAGTAAACAATTAGTGTGCTGCCCATCCTGAATGGGAAGATTCCCAAGGGGATATCCTGGTAGTTTGGGAAGGCTGGCTAGGGGGTTATGCCCAAGAGAATGAACCTTTACAGTATGGTGCTGCTGAGCAGCCACTCTGATTTACTCAAGTTACAGAATAGAGTTTCCAGGGCTGAGGATGGTAGTCCCAACTCCTCCCTTTGTGTCTGTATTTCTTCAGGGATATTTCTCACTCCGGCACTCTTGATGATTCCAATGAGTTGAGGCTGTGATGAGCTTCCTGCCAGGGAGCCCAAGATGGTGGGAAAACTAGTTGTGGACTTTGATCTCACTTTTCCCAGGGTAGAAACCATGAGTTGGGGAAAAATGTTCTGCACACTTGGTGCTGGGCAGATTGAGGGAAGTTTAATTCTTTTGCCATATGCTCAGAGTTTGCTTTCCTCACACACACCCAGTCTGTGGCTCAAGCAACTGTCTCCTCCTCATATTTGAGTTACGAGCTACTGTTGGTGATAATCTCAGCACTGTATATTTGGTTTTGGTTTTCTTTGAAGGGGAGTAAAGCCAGGTTGCTTCTATGATGCTGTTTTGGAAACTATTTTATATTATTTGCTAAGCTCTTTCAATTTGAAGAATCTCCTAATGAGTACATTTTTTTTTTATTTCTGGATAATTTTCTTTAAGCATCCTTTCTCCTTCTCTTCTACCTTAGATTTATAGTCCCCTAGACATCCTGTACAAATGTCATTCTTGGGGTTACCTTCATTATTTTCCTGGATTGGAGTCACTGCTTCCTGGAAAGTATGTCTTTCTCTTTCTGTATTTTAGAATGCATGCTGAAAATACTTCCCTAGAATAGGAGAGTGGAGCCTGGGTGTGATAACTTTCTAAGGAAGGGAAAATGCAATATAACTTTTTAAACTATTTTCTCAAAAACAATGTAGTTTATCTTCTCATAGATGATGATAATTTGTATGTTTATATAATTCTTGTTTGAAGAAAATTTTTTTTCTGGATCTTTGAATGTAATGGTCATTTTCTAAAAATGAATGTTGTTAAAAGTAAATCAAATGACTCTGATTTTCTTTCTTTTGCAGGCACCCTGGATTCCTACTTCCCCTCTGAAATTTTATGATCTTTTCTATGTTTCTAAAATTTCTATGCTTCTAAAAATATGTAATAGTTTCTTGCAGTGTGTGTGTGTCTGTGTGTGTGTACATGTGTGTTTTCATTTATTGTGTATGATATTTTTCCAACTGTAAGATTTATATCATTTAATTCTTAAAAATTATCTTTTGTTATTTAATTGATAATTTTCCTTATACACTTAATATTCATACTCTTTCTGAGACACAAATAATTCTAAGGATATAAAATAACCGATCTTCTCTTACATTGCTGATGGGAATGTTAAATGCTACAACTGTTGAGAAAGCTCTTTTCAGTTTCTTAAAATAAATTTAAACTCATACAAAAATTATTCTGAAATTGTGGAGCAAGGAAAATCTGTTTGACCATAAAAGCAATGATGATACTGGCAGAATTATTAAAAATCAAAATTTTCAGAACTCTAAAAATTAACCAAAGCCTGCAATAATCTGAGGAGCATTAAATCAAGAAAAATGACTATGTCTTGGTAATAACAGCATGTTTTGTGATGTCTTAACTTGTCCTATTTTTATCACTCGTTCTAATGCCAAGGTAGCCTTTACAGACCATACCATCGCAAACATGGTAGCTGGAACAAGCAAACAAAAAACAGTAGCATAGCAGTTACTGAAGGAGGCAGAGCAGATTTGAGGCTCTCCAATAAGCCATCTCAGAGAACTGCTACTCTTGACTTGTCTCTGTAGGAAATCCCCATTTCTACAACTTCATGTGACCTGAGTCAGAGCTCATTCAGTATGAACAGCATTATCCTTGGGGTGTTTGTCAAAAAACAATTAGTTCTTTGCCACTGCAGATGCCTGAGGTGGCAATACCAGTTGGAGAAAGGAAGAAGTTGACTAAAAACCTTAAAGGAAAAATTTGAACAGTGAGATGTCCACAGGGGCCTTTGAGAAGCACTGACAAATTTATGAATATCTAAAAAGCCATAAGAATCTGCAGAGTTGTGTGCCTTCCCAGGAAAGCCCTAAGAAGGCTTTATTATCTTTCCACTGTCAGACCTCTACGCTATGCCAGGCAAGAAGTGAAGACTAAGGCAGAATTGTAAACTTCAAAAATATTGAAGGTATGCCCCACCGGCACATGGAGCCTTATGCAAAGGCTGAGAGACTTATGGGTTCAAGACATGTAAGAAAATCTATGCTCAGTCATTAGCTGACTACGAAGCTTACTGACACAGAGACTTCAGAGGCTATACACAAGAAAGGATACAAACTGTATACAATTTGCTCAGAAAAGTCATTAAACAAACAGTAGCAGCAGCAACAGGGACATCAAACCCTAGGAGACACGGTATCGAATTTCCAGATATACTACATTATGTTATTTAAAATAATCAATTTTCAAAAGGAAATTATAAAACACACAAGGAAACTGAATGTTTAATCCATGCACAAGAGTAAAGTTAATTGATAGAAATTATCTCTGATGAATACCAGATATTGGAATTATTAGTCAGAGACTTTAAATCAGCCATCATAAATAGATTCAAAGTACTAATGAAAAGCATGTCTAAATAATAAAAGAAAAGAACGAGAATGATGTCTAAGTGAATAGAGAATATTAACAAGAGAAAGACATTGTAAAAAGAAGCCAAGTAGAAATTTCTAAAGTTTAAAAATACAGTGAGTGAATTAAAGAATTCACAAGGGGCTTAAAAACCGATTTGAGCTATCGAACTAAGAACTGATAAACTTGACGAATTAATAAACTGAAGATAAACTAATTATCTCACTTAAGATCAGAACAAAAAATTTAACAAAATAAACAAACCTTAAAAACTTGTGGATATGAGACTGGGAGTATGAACAGAGGAGGCGCAAAGGATATTTAGGACAGTTAAAAATGCTCTGTATAACATTAAAATGGTGGATATTCATCATTGATATATAATACCAAAGGGAACCTTAAAGTAAGTTATAGACTCTAAGTCATAATGATTTGTCAATGTAGGTTCATCAGTTTTAAGAAATATATCTCTCAGCCAACTCTACTGGGGAATGTTGATGATAAGGAGGCTGTGCATGTGGAGGGACAAGAAATGTATGGAAAATTTTTGTACTTTCTGCTTAGTTTTACTGTGAACCTAAAGCTTCATACAAAATAAGTCTATTAAAGACACACATACACACACAAACACATACATGTACACAAAACAACATATAGTGCACCATCACAAATTCAAGGGACAAAGAGATAAAAGAGAGAAAAGGGCAGGAAAAAGTATTTGAAAAAACAATAAAAATTACATATCCAGGAGGCTCAAAAATAAAAAAGTAAAATAAACTCAGAGATTCTTAAGTAAATGTATCTTAGTAACTAAAAAAAGTCAACAATAAAAAGAGATTGTGAAAGCATCAAGAAAAGACTGGCACAATATATACAAGGCAACCTTAATAAGGTTAACAACTGACTTCTCACAGAAACCATGTAGGCGAGAAGGCAGTGGGATAATATATTCAAAGTGCTGAAGGAAAAGGCTGTCAACCAAGAATTCTACATCCAGCAAAATTATCCTTTAAACATGAAGAATGAATTAAGATATTCTCTGACAAATAAAAACTGAGAGAATCAGTTATTAGTAAACCTGCCCTCCATGTAACACATGAAGAAATAAAAGACACCATTAAGGGTACCTACATAGTTGAATATAAAAGACAGTACAAGTATATTTTTGTTTGTAATGCCTTTCTTCTCCCATGTAATTTAAAAGATGAGTGCATAAAGAAATAATTACAAAATTGTGTTGATGGACCTGTCATGTATAAGAATATATTTTATATGAAAATACCAGCACAAAGGAGGAAAAAAACAGAGCTATATTGTATCAAAATTTTTGTACACTACTGAAATTAAGTTGTTGACTTGGTATTAATCCAAAGTATGTAATTTTCCTGATGCTGTGAATGATAAACCCCATGCTACCACTAAGAAAATTATTTACATATATACATATCATGTATATTATTTTTATTCAAACATATATATTTGCCGGCTCAAGTTTGCCAGCAGCAGCAAATGCCCTCAGTGCAAATATTTCTCTATTCCAGTGCAGGGCACTACCTCAAATTTTATGCTTCTACGTTTCCACAAAGTGTTCACTTAGTAGCTCCTCACTGTCTTTTCAAATATTCAATACTTTAAGTAATTTTTTTATTATACTTTAAGTTCTAGGGTACATGAGCACAATGTGCAGGTTTGTTACCTAGGTATACATGTACCATGTTGGTTTGCTGCACCCATTAACTCATCATTTACATTAGGTATTTCTCCTAATGCCATCCCTCTCCCAACCCTCCACCCTTAAAAATATATTACCTATAATTTTCTCTTATTTTTAGCAAAACTATTGGTCCAAACGAATGTGACCCTCTATTACTGAAAATAGGAGCTTTTTTTTTTGTCAATTTTCTTGTTATCCTCAAAATTTATTACTTTATTACTACTATGGATGTACTTTTTTTATTTGCAAATGCAAGCTTTTCTTTAAATTTCAAGGTAGCTGTTGTCATTATATATTTTAGTATATTTTTATTTTCCATATATTCTATTCTCATTTTTATAATAGAAGACCATATTTTACATGTTTTCAATTATCTTTTTCAGTCTTCCATATTTGGTAGTTTTTTTTAAAATAATCAATTTCAAATGTTATTCTATTGTGTTTTATTTTATGCAGTTTTTTTCAAACCCACTTGCCATATTCCTGATGGCTTTTTCTATAGATATTATAACTTCTAGTTGTTTCTTACTTGCCTTTGCTCTCTATTATATCTTCATTTGTCTCTCCCATATACTTCTTGAGTTTTACCTGCTTGGTTTTCATCTCTGACTTTTGTTTCATAATTTCTTATTTAAACATGCATATCTTTTGTTTAAAACTTTCTTCGTTTTAAAAAACATACAATCTGTTAGCATTTTGTGTCTAAGTAGTTGTCTGAAGCAACTATCTAATGTTTTCTTATATAAATCTGTTAGCCTTTGAGAATTGTTTCATTAAATTATGTTCTTTTAAGAAAATAAATTCAGATAACAGATCTAAGGGTATTGGCTGGAAAAGTTTTGGAGGAGGCATGAGACTTCCTGTAAGTCCACACTTCCCATATAAACTACCAACGGGTCTATGGGACCAAGATTTGACATTCAGAGTTGATATGCTTAAGTTATAGAATAAGGAAGAGCATTTTTCTATTTTTCACATAATTCCACAGTGCTTGCCCTCTCCCTTGCTGTAGTTCAAAGGTTATCTCCTTTTCTTTTTCTCAGACAGAGTCTCGCTTGGTCGACCAGGCTGGAGTGCAGTGGCGCAATCTCAGCTCACTGCAACCTCCGCCTCCTGGGTTCAAGCCATTCTCCCGCCTCAGCCTCGTGGAATTACAAGCGCAAGCCACCACACCCGGCTAATTTTTTTGTATTTTTAGTAGAGACAGGGTTTCACTATGTAGGTCAGGCTGGTCTCAAACTCCTGACCTCGTGATCTGCCCGCCTCATCCTCCCAAAGTGCTGGGATTACAGGCATGAGCCACCACACCTGGCCAAAGGTTATCTCTTTAGTATCCTAATGGATATAAGACTAAGCATTTATAGATCATGTTATAATGTAAAAAGTCATTTTAACAAAGTGTCTAATATATGCCTGTTGGAAAGTATATTTTTATTGTTATTGTTACTGTAATAAGCATTCAAATGATTGAAACGAGGTGTTTATTGTAGCCTACCATGGTTTTCTTCTACTCTAACTGGAAATGACACTTGAATTGCTTTCACTTTATTTTTATCGAGTTTGTTCAAATTACCTTTGACTCCTCCAGCAATGTAGATATTTGAGTGACTTCGCTGGTGTCTTTGAAGAGAGGAAACAGCATGCCTAGGTCCTAAGGTGGGAACACAATCAGTGTTAAATCTCAGAGAGACAGTTTGAATGAAGCAGGGAGTGGTGGGGAAGCTGAGGTCAGACGGGTTTGAGGACAGGGTTACACAGGGTCTTGTAACAGTTTTGTTGTTCACTGTGAATGAAATGAGAAGCTACTTGAGAAATTTTAGCAGAAGAGTGACATAATCTGACCTATGTTTCAAAAGAATCGCTCCAGCTGGTGTTCCAAAAGTAGACTGTTAGGAAAAGGGTAGAAGTGAGGAGACTGATCAGAAGGCTCTAGAAATGATCCAGATGAGAGATGATGGCTGCTCATATAGTAGCATTTGCAGTAGTGGACATGATAAGTGGTCAGATTCCATAGATGTGCAGCTATAACCAAGAGAATTTTCTTATGTATTAGATGTGTGCTGTGAAAGAAAGGCACTAAAAAGAGATCATGCTAAGTTTCTAGGCCTGAGAAACTGGAAGGATTTTATTGTTATTTAACCGAGATAAGAGAGACACTGGGTGGAACACGTGTTTGGGGATAGGAAATCAGGAGTTTAGATTTGGACATAAGTTGAAGGTGCCTCACAGATATATGTGAACTGAACTGGAACATGGGATCCTAGTGTATTGGGATGCATAGTGTCCCCCCAAAATGTATGTCTACCCAGAACCTTTGAACGTGACCTTATTTGGAAATAGGATCTTTGTAGATGTGAACAAGTCAAGGTGAAGTCATGATGGATTAGAATGAGCCATAAATGCAATAAGAATAACATTCTTATAGGAACAGGGAAATGTGAACACACATAGACATGCAGCCTCTCAGTGAGGAAAGCCATGTGAAAACAGAAACAGAGAATGAAATAATGCATCTGCAAACCAAGGAATGCCAGTGATGGCTGGCAACCAACTGAAGGTTAGAAGTGGCAAGGAAAAGTCCCCTTCTAGACTCGTCAGAGAAAACTTGGCCTTTCTGAGATCTTGATTTCAGATTTCTAGCCTCTAGACTCATGAGAGAATAAATTTCTGTTGTTATAAGCCACCCAGTTCATGGTAGTTTGTTATGAAGCCTAAAAATTTAACATATTTATTGAGACTTTACTGGCCCTCAGTATTTCAGAACCATCATTTCCCCTATTTGAGATTTCCTCTTCTGTTCTTCTTGTAGCGATGAATCATATTCACCTTAGGGGGCAGGTGGTGCCTCACAAAGCTGACTCCCATTGAGCTAAATGTCTAAAATCCCTAATTGGATTTTAAAAGTCAGGGGCACTGATTTTTGCTTGTTGCCCTCATGGCTATTTTGTTATCCACCTTGTATTTCTGCAGATTATGTTCTCAACATGAAATCTGTCTGAAATTTAATTTCCTCACCTCTATGAGAGAGAGGTACTAAGAAATACAATGCCTCTCTATAATGAACTTTTAAGTTATATAGAATTGGTTTAAAAACTTGGAGAAAATGTAAGAGCTTGCCTTGTGTTATAAATACTGATTCTAAAGAAAATCTTTAGATTAAGAAGATTAGTAAATATTTTAAAATAGTATTTTGTCATGTTTAGGTACCTTTCATCTTGGTACCTTGAATAATGATACGTAATATTCAAAATATTCATTCATTAAGGAATCCAATATTGCTCTTTTGGAAATTAAAACTGCCGTATTCACATTCTATGTGTACAAGAAAGGTTTAAGTTCCAAAACTGTAAGTTGCAGTTTCTTATCCAAAAGGCCTTTAGTGTCCTCTGTTTTAAAATTTTGCATCTGAATTTGCTTATGGTTGGTAAAAAATGTGTTTGCCTTTTTATCATGTGTCCTCATTATTTTATTTTTTGTCATGTGTCCTCATCATTTTGAGTTATATGCAGTTGCAGAAAGAATGAAGCTAGGTAAAGACCCTTAGAAACTGCAGAATTTTTTCAAGGGTCAGAAAGACAATAGGTTTTTTGGAAAGTAATGGGGGCTTATCACGTGATGAGGATAAGTTGATAGGGTTGAGCTGAAAGCTAAGCATCTGGCTTATGAAAATTTTTGCTGTCGCTGCTGGAGCTAGTCAGCATTATATAGTTCCTTGATCACTAGGGACTTTACGATCTGTCTGAAGCTATTTGTGCACTAACAATAACTCTAACTGTTCATTCCATGATTTCTACTATTTGTAGAAAAAAAGAGTAAATGATGTCTAAAAAATTTGAACATAAAGAGATGTTAAAATAAGGAGATTGGATGTAAAAAAAAATGCTAAAGAACACCAGGAGATGCAATAAATCCAAATGGTGTTCATAACAAGAAGGAAAAAAATAGTTAATGCAAAACTGAACAGAAAGATGCAAATAAATAAGTAAATTTCTCATTCAGGATCGATTTGGAGGCTGTGCTTCTTGGCAGAGTTACTGCTTATTATTTTTATGTTTCTAGTTTCCCATCTCCTTTTGTCAGTCTATTGAAAGCTTGTTAAAATCTTATTTGCTTTTGCTGTACCTTTGTCATTGTTTTTGCTTTAACTTTAATGCTAAATCATGTAGAAGTAAGGTAAAAGGGAGAATAGAGTTAACACAAATAGTCATTGTAGCAGCCTAGTTCTATGGATACTTTATATATTGATCAGCTTATGTTTTATTCAGACTGGATGGAAGAACAATTGGGAAATAAGAAGGAACGTCTCCCTTAAATAGTAAATTGCAACGCTGATGCAAAACGTCTAAGGGTTTCCAGGAGAGACTGGCTAGCATCTGAAAGGTGCACTGACATACAAAAGAAATAACCCGTCTGTCCATGGGAACACTCCAAGCAAAATAAGAGTTGCTGCATTAATTTCTTTCTGCTTCCTTTGAAAAAGACAGAAATGTACTTCATATATATATATGTATGTGTATGGGAATGTATACATATGCATGTATACATGTATAAATATATGTGTATGTACATATGTGTATGTGTGTATATATATACATTTATATATGTATGTATATAATATGTGTATGCAAATACACACACACACACACACACACGGTTGTTTTGCATAGTGCTTGGCACATCGTAGACCTCTAATAAATGAGTGGTCAATGTGAAGGAATATATAAACAAATAAATACGACACCAAGTATGTCAACCGAGCCAATTAAAAGTTATACAAAGTTTCTAATGGTCAGAATAGTTGCATTGTCCAGATTCAAACCAAGGACTGTATGAATGCTAATCCTGTGCTCTTAGACACGCCCAACATGATTCAGAAAGTACTAGCTTAGTATTCCGTGGTGTATATGTGCCACATTTGCAGCCATAAAAAGGGATGAGTTTGTGTCCTTTGTAGGGACATGGATGCAGCTGGAAACCATCATTCTCAGCAAACTATCACCAAGAACAGAAAACCAAACACCGCATGTTCTCACTCATAGGTGGGAATTGAACAATGAGATCACTTGGACACAGGAAGGGGAACATCACACACCGGGGCCTATTATGGGGAGGGGGGAGGGGGGAGTGGTTGCATTGGGAGTTATACCTGATGTAAAGGACGAGTTGATGGGTGCTGACGAGTTGATGGGTGCAGCACACCAACATGGCACAAGTATACATATGTAACAAACCTGCACGTTGTGCACATGTACCCTAGAACTTAAAGTAAAATAATAATAATTAAAAAAGAAAAACAAAACAAAAACAAACAAAGAAACAAAACAAACCAAAAAAAAGGAAAGTCCTAGCTGTGTGGCGTTTGGCAAACAGCCGAACCTCTGTGAGCCTCCGTTTCTCATACTGAAGGAGAGCATCTCAAGACACAGTTTTGAATTTAAGGGATAATGACATGTATAAAGGGCTTAGTATTGTGCCTAGCACATAATTAACATTGCTGGTAATGATGATGATATATGTAAAGGTAGAGATTTTCTTAAATTATATCCACCCTCAGCTGCCTTTCACAATGCTGCCACCTGCATCAGGGAGAACTCACGATCCACTTAGAATTTGTTCATTCACCTCTGATAACTATTACACTCAGGCCTAATTTAAACCTCATTGAACTCCATACGGAACTAGGTACTATGGAGATGGTAATGAAGCATTCCTGGCCACTTTAATCACACATATGCAATTCCAATAGAATAACGGTGTTTTGCTTACGGTGAGCCTGTATTAAATATTTATTTTTATTTAACAGCCTTACTTTACTTTGTTCAGCTACCTACACCTTTGAGCAGAAGAACAAGATAGATTCGCATGACTGTGTTTCTTTTTTTCTTTTTTTCATTTCCCCTCCAAATCTAAGTATAGATTTCAGCAGACCAAATCAAGAGACCTATTGACCCTGGTTCTTATGTTAAAAGTTATAGGGATCTCAGCCACGTTTCATGAGAACACTAAGGCAATTTCACAATGACTTACCAGTGAGGTTAATTGTTTTTTTCAGAAGTGTACTGTGATGCCTCTTTCTGGATGAAGCTATGGTGAACTTTCCTCTGTATTGGAATCCCAAATTAAGTTGGGGCCAGTATTCTAAAAGAAATGAGAAGAAATTAATCTCTTAAAAATTAAGATTACCTCTCTCTCTTCTTTCCATGCACCGCCCCCACCCCCGCCAACCCCGTTCACCATTCCTAACTGAAGGCTGTTATATTGGTGCTAAATATAAAATCTCTTACCAGTGTGTGCTCTGCATATCTGAAAATCGTGCAGTGGTGAACCTCTTGAGTGTATTTCTTTCTTTCTTTATTAATGAAAAGGTTTTTATTTGTGCCCTCTGTTATTCTCAGAAGTACAACACAAAACAAAATGGGAAACCATGATTTATCTTCTATTTGATAAAAACATCTGCAGAATAAAATGAGCCTCTTGATGCCGGAATTGTCATCAATGATGACTTTGACAAAATGAGCAATACATAATTTGCTAGCTCCCTTGCGAAGCTGAAACAGATTGTCAAATGAAACACTGGAGGAGATGCATATGGGCTGAGTAGACTGGCTTTGAATAGGAACATGCGCAGGTGGAGGCTTAGTAGTGGCTGTAAGAAGGAGGACTGCCCTAATTTGGAGGGTCATTTGCATTTGAAAATGCTCCTTGCTAAATTGTGAGTATTCCCTATAGGAAAAGAGAATGCATTCTGCCAAAACCGCAGCTATTTTTGTTTCTTGGTAACTTGAATAAACCAGAAAACCTAAGGCAAAGTGGAGGGAGTTGCACTCAAACAAACCATTTTTTAATGGTGGGCTTATAGAATACAAATCAGTAATATATGAAAAGGACACTTATGAAAATCAATTGCTTTATGGTTAAAAATGGATTTTTCATCAACACGAAGCATGGAAAGTGTACTAATGGGTGTATTCAGCATGCATTTTTACAAATGACAATCAAATGCTTTTATTAGTCTTTATATCTGAAAAGTATGGCAAAAATCACATAATTAGTTCTAAACTCGTTTGATTTTTTTTGTCGTTGAATGGCCTAGAGGACTTTGCTTGTTTATATATTTTATTATTGGTATATGAGTTGTACATGTTTTGTGGGTGTGTGAAATATTTTGATACCTGCTTACAATGTGTAATGATAAAATTGGGGTAATTGTGATGTCCATCACTTCAAACATTTATTTATTCTTTGTGTTGGGAACTCACAATAACTTTTAGCTATTTTGAAATATAGAATAAATTATTTTTAATTATAATTTCTCCACTGTACTATCGAATATTGGAATTTATTCTTTTGTGTTTTTGTTTGTATTTGAGACGGAGTCTCCTTTTGTTGCCTAGGCTGGAGTACAATGGTGTGATCTTGGCTCACTACAGCCTCCACCTCCCATGTTCAAGAGATTCTCCTGCCTCAGCCTCCTGAGTAGCTAGGATTATAGGCATGCACCACCACACCTGGCTAATTCTTTTGTATTTTTAGTAGAGACGGGGTTTCGCCATGTTGGCCAGGCTGGTCTCAAACTCCTGACCTCAGGTGATTCCCCCACCTCGCCCTCCCAAAGTGCTGGGATTACAGGCGTGAGCCACCATGCCCGGGCTATTCTTTTCATCAAACTCTATTTTTGTATCTGTTAACCAACTTCTTTTTATCACTCACTACCTCCTTCCCTTCTCAGCCTCTGGTAGCCACTATTCTACCCTCTGCTTCAATGAGATCCACATTTTTAGCTTCCACATATGACTGAGAATGTGCAATTTTTGTCTCTTTGCCTGGTTTGTTTCACCTAACATAGTGACCCCCAGTTTCCATCCATATTGCTGTAAACGACAGAATTACATTCATTTTTATGGCTGAAACATATTCCATTGTGTATGAACACCACACTTTCTTTATCCATTCACCCATTGCTGGACACATAGATTGATTCTATATCTTGGCTATTGTTAATAATGCTTGAATAGACATGAGAGTACCGATATCTCTTCCATATATTAATATCCTTTCTTTTGGATATATGCCCATCAGTGAAATTTCTGGATTATATGGTAGTTCTCTTCTTAGTTTTTTGAGAAACCTCCATACCCTTTTCCATAATGACTATGCTACTTTACACCCCCACCAACAGTGTATGAGCAATCCCCTTTCTCTGCATCTTTATCAGCATTTGTTATTTCTTGTCTTTTTTATAGTAGCCATGTTAATTGGGGTGAGGTGATAGCTGTGGTTGTGATTTTTATTTTACTAATAATTAGTGATGTTGAGCATATGCCTGTTGTCCATTTCTATGTTTTCTTTTGGGAAATGTCTATTCAGATATTTTCCCCATTTTGCAATGATTTTTTGTTTTGCTACTGAGTTGTTTGAATTCTTTACATATTCTGGTTATTAATTATTTGTCAGATGGATGTGGTTTTCACAGGTCAGTACGGATTGCCCAGATAGACAAAGTTTTATATCCTAAAAGCTGAGGAATCCTTTTACCTGAGGAATCTTGCATTTGTGGAAACTTCTGTTAATTTCAGTTCTTTAATCTTAAGAAAGAAGCAATGAATGTTTTCCCAATATAGTTACTCTTTTTACTCAAAATATTGTTCTCTCTTAGTGCATATATATTTTAAATAGACTTTTTATCTTAGAATAGATTTAAATCTACAGAAAGGATTTGAGGATAATAGAGAGGATCCCCATATAGCCCACAACTGGTGTCTTCTATTAACACCTTATATTAGTATGATGCATTTGTCCAAATTAACAAATCAATAAAGATACATTTTTATTAATTGAAATACACCGTTTATTCAGATTTCTTAGTTTTTCTCTAAATATGCTCTCACTATTTTAGAATCCCAACCAGGATACTGAATTACATCTAGTCATCATGTTTTTTAGGCTCCTGTTGGCTATAACAGTTTCTCAGGCTTTCCTTGTTTTTAGAGATCTTCACAGTTTTGGGGAGTACTGGCCAGGTGTTTCGTGAAAGAAATCCCAAATCTATCAGTTGGGATTTGTCCGATGTTTTTCTCATAGTCAGACTGAGCTTATGAATTTTTAGGAGGAAGACAACAAACACCAAGTGTCATTCTTCTCAAACGCATAAGCAGTACATGCTGTCAATGTGACTTACATTGAGGTTAATTTTGGTCTCCTGTACAAGGTAATGTCTGTCAGGTTTCTCTACTGTAAAATTACCTTTTTCTCTCTTTCCATACACTGGTCTTTAGAAACACATCACTGAGTAAGGCCCACACACAAGGAGTGAGGGATTGAACTCCGCCTACTTGAAAAAGGAGTATCTACATTATTTGAAGTTTTTGCCTATGAGAGATTTGTCTCTTTCATGTTTTTTATTTATTTATTTATGCCACTATGTAATTATGAATATTTTTATATGTGGGGTTATAATCCAGTGCCACTTGTACTAGTAAGGTTTCTCCAGAGAAACAGAATAAAAAGGGTGCATGTGTCTATATGTGGTATATATACATTAATGTGTCTGTGTGTCTGTGTGTGTGTGTGTAGTAAGTTACAAAAGGAGACATTTTAAGGAAGTGGCTCACATGATTGTGGAGACCAGCAAATCCAAAATCTGAAACATAGGCCAGCAGGCTAGAGATTCGATAGAGAGTTGATGTTGTAGTTCCTGTCTGAAGGCAGTCTGCTGGCAGAATTCCCCTTTTCTTGGGAGAGGCAAGTCTTTTTTTGACTAAGGCCTTGAACTGCTTGGATGAGGCCCACTCGCATATGGAGGATAATATGTTTTAATCAAGTCTAAGGATTTAAATGCTAATGTCATCTAAAAAATATCTTTACAGAAACACCTAGAATTGTTCCAGACTTGTCTACTGGTAGTTCTTTAGGTGGTCTACCATGACACTTTGACATATACCCATCATTGTGGTTTTTTGTTGTTGTTGTTGTTCTTGTTTTTTTTTTTTCTTGAGAAATTCCTTAATTTCTGACACACAATAAGCAACTCAGTCTTATACTGTATATTTCCCACCTGAGTCATAAGTTAGCTATTTCTCCAAGCATCATGTTTCCTTTTATTGAAGAATTGTATTAGAAACTAAGGCCTGCCTGCTAAGCATTCTTGTGGCTACTGGGAAGCTGTTGCTTCTGGGCCCTCTTAGCTGATAGATCAAGGAAATACATGTATCAACAATCTCATGTAACTATGTGTATTATATTACATATATATACACATATGTATGTATATACAGATACATGTATTTCTATAGGTACCTTTATTAAGCTAAACATGAGTTTATACTGGTGTTTCCAACTCTAGATCTAGTCCCTTAACACAGATGATTCTGGACTTCCATTCTTGCTTATCTCTTACAATCCACCATTCATTCACCTAATTGTTCAGTTCTAGAATACATATATAGCAGTATTGTAATTGTTAACACATATCTCAAATGAAATTGCTTTATCAACCAGTGTATATGTTCAGTTAATTTTGCCTTATATATTATAGACTCTAATTATTTCCAAAGTTATTTTATAGTAAGTGGCTTCCCCTTTACCTCCCCCTCACTCCCTTTAGTGAGTTTATTTTGTACATATGTAATACAGTTAGATCATTTGTCATAATATGTATTCCCTCCTCAGATCCTTGACCTGATCAATAGTTTATTTTAATTTGCGTACATTAAGGTTTGCTCTTTGTATTGTAACATTATATGGGTTTTGACAAATACATAATGTCATATATCCACCATTATAGTATCACACAGAATAGTTTCAGTGCTCCCCACAAATCCCTGTTTTACCTGTTCAGTCCTTTCACTCTGAAAACCCCTGGTGACTACTGACAGAATGTCATATAAAAGGAATTTTAAGGCTACGCATGGTGGCTCATGCTTGTGATGCCAGCACTTTTGGAGGTCAAGGCAGGTGAATCACTTGAGCCCAGAAGTATGAGACTGGTTTGGACAACATAGTGAGACACCATCTCTACAAAAAAAAAAAAAAAAAAAAAAAATTAAATGGTTAGCTGAGTGTGGTGGTACATGCCTATAGTCCCAGCTACATGGGAGGCCGAGGTGGGAGGATTGCTTGAGCCTGGGAGGTCAAGGCTGCAGTGAGCTATGATTGTGCCACTGCAATCCAGCCTGGGCAACTGAGACCTGAAGGGCCTGTCTCAAGAAACAAAACAAATGTAATTTTACCATATACAGCCTTCACAGTCTCCCTTTACTGATGTAAGTATCCATTTTCACTTCTCTCATTCAACTATGCACTTCAGATTAATCTATGTCTTTTCTAAACTCAATACTAATGTTTTTAAAATGCTGAATAGTATTTCATTGCATGGATACACTACAGTTGTTTATTCACCTATTAAAAGACATCTTTGTTGCTGTAGGTTTTTGGTGATTATAAATAAAGATGCCACAAACACTCATGTGCAGATATTTTTGTGGAAATAAGTTTTCAAGTCAGTTAGGTAAATACCTAGAAGTGCAATTACTAGATTGTATAGTAAGATTATAGTTAATTTTGTAAGAAGTATCCTGTTTTCCAATGTTGCTGTGCCATTTTGCTTTCTCACCAGCAATGAATCCTGCTGTTCGATTTCCTTTTCAGCACTTGCTGTTATCTGATTTGTTTTGGGATATTAGTCATACTAATAGGTGTGTAGTGGCCTCTTGTTTTATTGCATTTTCCTAATGACGAATGATTTTCAGCATACTTCCATATGCTTCTTTGTAATTTGCTTCTCTTCTTTTGTGAGATATCCATTGATAAAATTGGCTCATTTTTTAAAATAAGTTTTTGTTTTCTAATTGTTGAGTTTTAAGAGTTCTTTGTATTTTTGGATACAAATATTTTTAAAGTCATATTTTTGTAAATGGTTAATCTCAGTGCATGGCTTATGTTTTCCTTCTTTTAATGGTGACTTCCATAGGTGAAAAGATTTTTTTTTTTCTTTTTTTTTCTTTTTTTTTGAGATAGTGTTTTGCTCTTGTTGCCTAGCCTAGAGTGCAATGGTTTGATCTCCACTCACTATAACCTCCGCCTCCTGGGTTCGAGTGATTCTCCTGCCTCATTCTCCTGAGTAGCTGGGATCTGTAACCTACCATGCTCGGCTAATTTTTTGTATTTTTAGGGGTTTTACCATGCTGGCCAGGCTGATCTTGAACTCCTGACTTCAGATGATCCACTAGCCTTGGCCTCCCAAAGTGCTGGGATTACAGGCGTGAGCCACCATACCTGGCTTATAAGATTTTAACTTTATTAAAGTCTAACTTATTTTTTCCTCTCATGAATCAAGTTTTTGACATTGTATCTAAAAACCCATCAACAGACTGAAAGTCATACAGAATTTTTCTCATATTTTATTCTGGAAGTTTTCATAGTTTTACATTTTACTTTAAGTCTATGATTGCTTTTGAGTTAATATTTGAGTAAGGAATGAGGTCTGTGTCTCAGATTGTTTTTCTGGGGTATGAACATCCTGTTGTTTCATATCATTGAATACAAATGTCATTTTCTTAATTGCCTCTGCCCTTTATAAAAGTCAGTTGATATTATCTGTGTTAGTTTACTTCTGGACTCTTCATTCTAATTCAGTGAACTATCTATTTTTTCATTAATCCTATGCTATCTTGATTAATGTATCTTTCTTGTAAGGCTTCAAGTTCAGTAGTCTGAGTCTTCCAACTTTGTTCTTCTTCAGTATTGTGTTGGCTATTTTTAAATTTTTGCCTTTTTGTGTAAACTTTAGAGTCAGCTTTGTTTATATCTACACTAAAGCTTGCTGAGATTTTTACTGAGATTTTGTTGAATGTATAAAGTTGAGAAGATTTATCATCTCAACGATGTTGAGATTTCCAATATATGAATATAGATTATCTCTTTATTTGTATCTTTGATTTTTATTTACTTGTTGTTATACATACTTAGATTTTATACAAAATTTGTTAGAATTATTATTAAGTACTTCAATTTTTAGTACTATTATTATTATTATTATTTTGTTTTGTTTTGTTCTGGGGAGATGAAGTCTTGCTCTGTCACCCAGGCTGGAGTGCAGTGGTGTGATCTCAGCTCAGATCACTTGATCTGGTCTCAAGTTATCTGCCCATGTCAGCCTCTCTAAAGTGTTGGGGTTACAGGCGTGAGCCATCATGCCTGGCCTAATTTTTGGTATTACTTCAAATGGTATTTTGCTGTTAATTTCTAAATCCCTGTGTTTATTGCTATAACATAGAGAAGCAATTGATGTTTGCCTGTTGACATTATATCCTACAACCATGTTATACTAGCTTATTACTTTCAGGAGCTATTTTTATTTATTTACTTATTTTTAAAAATAGATTCCTTATGGTTTTCTACATAGGCAATTATGTCATCTGCGAATGAAGATAGTTTATTTTTTCCTTTCTCACTTGTATACTTTCATTTCTTTTTCTTTTATTACACTAGTTATGCTTCCAGTGTGATGATGACTAGGAGTGCTGACCGAAAACATCCTTAGCATGTTCCCCATCTTAGGGGAAAAATCTCTAATCTCTCACCATTAAGTCTGATGCTTACTAAAGGTTTTTTTTCTAAATGTTCTTTATCGGGTTGAGGGAAGTTTGCTGAGAGTTTTTTTCATGAATACACGATAGATTTTGTGAAATGCCTTTTATGTATCAATTGATGTGATCATATGATTTGTCTTTATACACTTCGTAAAATGGAGAATTTCATTAGTTGGTTCTTAAATGTTAAACTAGTTCTGCATCCCCAGAGTAAATAACATTTTGTCATAATGTTATAACTTCCTGAATTTAAATGTAGTCAAGCTAATGTATAATTCTTTTTATAAATTGTTGAATTCAATTTGTTAATATTTTGTTGAAGATTTTTACATCTATGTTCACGAGAGATATTTGTCTGTAATTTTTTTTTCTGTAACATCTTTAGTTGGTTTTGGTATTACAGAAGGCTAACTTCATAGACTGAGTTTGGAAGTGTTCACTTTGCTTCTATTTTCTAGAAGAGTTTGTGGAGTATTAGTATCATTCCTTCACTAAGTGTTTGGCATATCACTGGTAAAACCATCTCGTCCAAATGCTTTTTTTTGGAACATTAATTATTAACTCAAGTTATTTAGTAGATATTGTGTCATTCAAATCATCTGATTCCCCTTGTTTGAGTTGTAGTAGTTTGTGTCTTTCAAGGAATTGGTCTATTTTATTTGAATCATCAATTTTGTGAGTTAGATTTGTTCATAGTATTCTTTTATTATCTTTTTAAAGTCTGTGATTAGTAGTGATGGTCCTTCTTTCATATATAATATTATAAATTTATGCCTTCTTTATATTTTGTTCTAGTTAACCTAGTTAGAGGTTTATCAATTTGATTGATCTTTTCTAAGAAGCAACTTTTGGTTTTGTTGATTTTCTTTACCATTTTTCTGTTCTTAAAATGATCTCCACCATAGTTTGTATTATTTCTTTCTTGTTTGGGGCTTCATTTGTTCCTTTTCTTTAATGTCCTAAGGAGGGAACTTAGACTATTGACTTTAGATTTTTGGTTTTATTTCTAATATATGCACTTGGTGCTCTAAATTCCACTGTATACAATACTTTTGCCTCATGCCACAAATTTTGTGGTTGTATTTTTATTTTTGTTTAATTCAAATTACATTTTAACATTTCTCTTGAGATCTCTTAAATCTATGAGTTATTTAGAAGATTTTTAAATGTTTGCAGATCTAGCTATCTTCCTCTTACTAGTTTACAGCTTAATGCCCTTGTGGCTTAAAAGCAGACATTGTATGATTTTTGTTTTTATATTTGTATTTTATGGCCCAGAATATGGTTTATCTTGCCGAATGTTTCATGTTAGTTGGACAAGAATAAGTATTCTGTTGTTTTTGGGTGAAGTATTCTATAAATGCTTATTAGATCATGTCGATGGATGGTGCTGTTCCGGTAGTGTATATCCTTTCTGATTTTCTGCCTGTTTAATCTGTCAATTACTGGCAGAGAGATGCTGCAATCGCTGACTATAATGATAGATTCATCTATTTCACTTAATTCTGTCAGTTTTTGCTTCATGTGTTTTCAGTTATTAGGTATATATATTTTTGGAATTGTTAAGTGTTCTTGGATAATTGACTTTTTTATCAGTATGTAATACTCTTACTTACTCATTTTAATTTTGCTTATTCTGAAGTCTGCTTCTTCTGCAATCAATATAGCTATTCTAGATTTTTTTTTGATTAGTAAATGTGATATATATTTTCCTAGTTCTTTATTTTTTACCTGTGTCTTTATATTGATACTGTGGTTCTTGTAATTTTTAATTCACTGTGATAATCTCTTACGTTTCATTGATATAGTTAGACTGTTCATATTTAAAGTCATTATTGTTATAGTTGTATTAATATATGCCATGTTTTTAACTTTTTTATTTGTTGAATTTCTTCATTTTTCCTCTTTTTCTCTCTTCTCTGGTTATAACTGAACATTCATATAATTCAATTATATCTTTATGCATTTTCTGCATATGAATATAAATTTTTATTCTTTTCTTCCTATTAATCTGTCTTCTGTAAGTTCATTTTCAGTGAACTTTCAGTGAGTCAAGAGGAATCTTTATCTCCACCGCTATACTTTCTTTATGTAGATCAAAACTTTTGACCTATCATGTATTAGTCTGTGGGGGCTGCCATAACAAAATACCACAGACTTAGTGGCTTAAACAGCAAACATTTATTGTCTCACAATTTGGAAAGCTAGAAGTCTATGATCAAGCTGCAAGTTTAGTTTATGCCTTATAGATGGCCACTTCCTGCTGTGTCTTCCTATTGAGTGAGGGGGTGGGGAGAGACAGAGAGAGAGAGGGCTTGCTATCTGATGTCTCTTCTTATAATGACACGAATCCTATCAGATCAGAGCCTAACCCTTACGACTTCATTTAACTTTTATTACCTTCCTGGAGATCTCATCTCTAAATACAGCCACTTCGGTGGTTAGGTCATCAACATATAAATTTTAGGGGACACAAACATTGAGTTGGTAACACATATTACTTTCCCTATGGCTGAAGAACTTCTTTTTAACATTTCTGGCATGGTTGGTTTGCTGGTGATAAGTCTCAGGTTTTATTAGTCCAAGGAAGTTTTTATTTCTTTAATATTTAAAGAATAATTTTGTTGGATATAAATTCTCATCGGTGTTTTTTTCTTCCAATACTTTACGTATTTCACTCCATTCTCTTTTTGCTTGTATTATTTCACCGCCTCTCATTTTTCTCAAGATTTCTCTGTTAATTTTTTTCCTCAGTTTTAATAAAGTATGACTAAAGGTAGTATTTCATTCTGCTTTTTGTTTTCTGAGCTTTCTGGATTTGTGATTTTCTGTTCTTCATTAATTTTGAAAAGTTTTCAGCTTCTACTATTTTGAATATTTATTCTACTCTATTATTATTCTATTATTATGTGAATGTTACATCTTTTGATTCTGTCCAAAGTTCTTGGATGTCTTCTCCGCTTTTAAAGTGCTTTTATCTTGCTGAATTTCGGTTTGTAAAGTCACTATTGACTTGTCTTCAAGATCACTGATTCTTTCCATTTTCATGTTGGATCTACTGATGAATATATAAAACATCCTTCATTTCTGTTACAGTGTTCCTAATATCTAGCATTTCGTTTTGATTATTTTTTAGAAAATTATCTTTCTCCTCAAATTATCCATCTCTTCTTGTGTGTTGTCTTCCCTTTTCTTCATTATAGCCTTGCCATGTCAATTGTAATTATTTTAAATCCCTTGTTTGATAATTTCAAAATCTGTACTGTATCTAAACCTGGTTCTTATGCTTGCTCTGTCTCTTCAGACTGTTTTTGCTTGGTTGTTTTTGCATTTTGACGCACCTTGTAAGTTTTTCTGGAAACTCAGACGAGTTGTATGAACTACTGGGAATTGAGATAAACTGGCTGTTAAGTTGATGATTCCAGTTAATCTGTGGGAGTTCAACTGTGTTTAATGTTTGTGTAGCTGTAGATGCCCAGAAACTTCAAATTTGTTTACTGCCCTTGTTTTGTTTCTTTCTATATCTTGTTCCTCAGAAGTAGTCCATGTCTAACAGCTTTTTTTCAGCTGCAACCCACTATTATTACACTGGGGCCCTATTTGTGCAATGGCAGAGTGAGAGGGGATACAGAATGTTTTATAATATTTCAATTAAATCTCTGTTCTTTACTGGGAATTCCTCCCAGGGCTGTTAACTTCTCAGATGTTTCTCCTTTGATACAGCTTTTCTCCCACCAGCTATCTACTCCCTTCCTTAGCCTTACTCTTCTCAATCTATTTTTTGCAGCATTGATCCCAGTAGGCTATGCTCTTTCTCCCCTCAGGTGAGACAGGGAGACTAAAGGGGCCCAAGGTGGGAGGAATTACATTTCCCAGCGAAACCTTTTCCCTAAAAGGTAGACCTTTGTTATGGAGAAGGCTCTGGGTGCATTTCACAATGATTACTCTTCCCTACCTCATGCCCTGTGGGTTATGTTTTCTGAATTTCTACTTTGAATACGTGGTGGAGTTTCTAAAGGCAAATCCTATAGAATTGTGGGTTCCCCCTCAAGACTATGACCACCAGGAATTTCTCTCTCTCAAGCTAGTCCACTCAGTCTCAAGTAGTTTACCAAAATTACTACTTGCTACAGTCTAACAGACCTGTTTACATATCTTTTGGATGTTCCAAGGGCCCTCTGTAGCATCCAAAAGTTAGGAGTTAGAAAAGACAATTGTGAAGCTGAAATTTGATTTTGGAAAGCCTATCAAATATGTTAAAGGTTTAAAACACTTTGATATTATGAAATAGAATTCCAGGTTATCCCAAGTCATTTATTTGGCCAAAACGATGACTGAAAAAGTTTTTTAAAAGGCACAAAAGGCCAGGCGCGATGGCTTACGCCTGTAATCCCAGCACTTTGGGAGGCCGAGGTGGGTGGATCACGAGGTCAGGAGATCAAGACCATCCTGGCTAACACAGTGAAACCCCGTCTCTACTTAAAAAAATACACAAAAATTAGCTGGGTGGACACCTGTAGTCCCAGCTACTTGGGAGGTTGAGGCAGGAGAATGGCGTGAACCCAGGAGGCGGAGCTTGCAGTGAGCCGAGATCACACCACTGCACTCCAGTCTGGGTGACAAAGCGAGACTCCGTCTTAAAAAAAAAAAAGGCACAAAACCTTTAGCCATTAAGAGGGAAATTCACCTTTCCAAACAATCTGTCTCTTGTCTCATAAAAGAGGCATGAGTGAGCATCCTCACCACTTCTACCACATAGTGAGAAGACATCATCTATCAACCAGAAAGTTAGCCCTCGAAACACCAAATCTGCTGGTGCCTTGATCTTGAATTTCTAGCTTCCCCTAGAACTGTGAGACATAAATGTCTGTTATTTATAAGCCACCACTTTATAGTATTTTGTTATAGCAGCTTAAATGGACTAAGACATCACTTAAGTGTTTCCGCTTGTTTATGGCTCCAGGGTTTCTCTTCCATGTAAGCTGATCATGCTATATCTCTTTGGACACACCTACATCTAGAAGTAATCTAGATATTTCAGTGTGATGGTTTACTCTGAGACTTCAGTTCTCTGGTTAACCTATGAAAAAGTCATTAATACTCAAGCATCTAGTTTTTTCTTGTAAGAATTGTGGGTGACAACATTCAAGTACTTCACATGCCAGAGCTGACGTCAACAGTCTCTCTCAAATATATATATTTGAAACAGGGTCCTAATCTGTCACTCAGACTGGAGTGAAGTGGCACAATCACAGTCATAGCTTAGTCGATCTCCCTGGCCCAAGCAATCCTCCTGCCTCAGCCTCCTGAGTAGCTAAAACCACAGGCACGCACCACCATGCCCGGCTAATACTTGTATTATTTTTAGAGATGGAGTTTTGCCATGTTGCCCAGGCTGGTCTTGAACTCCTGAGCTCAGGCAATCCTCCTACCTCTGCCACCCAAAGTGCTGAGATTACAGGCATGAGCCACCATGCCTGGCCAACTGTCTATATTTTTAAAACTCCATTTCATTGTTCATATATAATTTGTACTTGTCTTTCAAATTAGAATTTCTAAACTACCATGTCCTTGAAATTGCCTTCTTATTATCTTCCTCTTCAGATAGATTCTTATGCATGCGTTGTTATTGTGCGGGCCAAGGACCTTGGCCTCCTGGAGATTTGCTAAAAGTCACTGATATGAGGCAGATTGGTCCCTAGGAGAAAAGGTTTACAAATTTATTTAATGTGTATACACAGGAGACTTCAGAATCCCCTCCAATGAAGTTTGGAAGCTTACATAACATCCTGGCAAAACATGTTATGGAATTAGGGAGAAGAGGAATTCTGTTAACAGAATTACTAGGGAGAATGAATAGATCCGGGAACACAGATTAACTTGTAAATAGTTCTCTTTGACAGTGAAAGGGTCTGTTCTGTTCAGGTGTGGATATATTCTTGGTCATATAGGAGGGAGAAGAAAAAACAATTGCTCTTCTTGGCAGGTCCAGATCTAAGGCAGATGAAGGACCTTCGCAGAACAACTTTATCTTATGCTTTGGGAGAGACTGGGGAAGTAGTGAGGTCAGAGGGACCTTGAGAATTCTTCAATTCTGCATGTCAAAACACCATATTTTTGGGTATTGGCTTGAGCTCTAACATTATCTAATGATGTTCTGTCTTCACCAATCTATCATGAGAAATTTTTGTTAATTTCTTTTATATTCCTCATCTACTACATGAGTCAAATCAGTTCTACACTAACGACTACAGATTAAAAGACAGCAATTCTTATCTTATGACATCAAATGGTAAATAATCAGAGTAATTTATAATCAAATATAACCCCAGGTATCATTCCTCAAGGAGACATACTGTCTGTAATGGTAAAACTAACATGACAGACTAAGAATAGAGTCATCAAAACTGGTCCTTGCCCTTTTTTCGCCTTTTTAAAATTCACTACTTTTAACTATTTGGTGGTGGTTTGTATGTTTATGTGTTTGCTTGTGTGTGTGTGTGTGTGTGTGTGTTGGTGGTACTTTATGGATTCCGTAATCGAAAATTTAAAGCCTGGCATAATGAATGTGTCCAAGCACAGGACAAAGTGAAACCTGGTGCTTCCTGACAATAAATGTTTAATCCTCTTTCCTTGGAGATTTCAGAAAACTCCAGTAATTGAGGAAACAAGAATATGTAACCCTGGAGTACAACTTTTTATGAACACTGTGTAGTTCATGACACACAAGGGATCTTTTAAAAGCAGACATTGGTGTTCAGTAAGTTTACCCATTGACAAATGATTGTTTTACTCTATACAATACTCCCTACAAAACTTTTACTACTATTACACAAAAGAGTAATAAAATGAGAAACACCTTTTCCCCTCTATTTATACATCTTGCTCATCTCTGTAACTAAGTTTAATGTTCACCGGAGAGAGGAAAATATATCATTCCTAGGGAACCCTGTGCAGTGCTAATGAAATGAACGATAGGACAACCTAAGAAGTAGTGATTGGCCTCCCACAAAATGATCTAAATATTGTCTTTGCAGCACCACACCCAACATACCCCGTACTCTGCCAGTCCACAACTAGAGAGCCAGGGACAACGACCCTCCCAAAAAAATGTTTTATCTAAGCTTAATAATAAAATCTCTCTATAAAGATAAACAAATATTTCCCAATTAATTATTGACATTTTTCTGTACCATTCTATTGGGAAAATGTTCAGTAAGAATGAAGAAATTTACAAGCACCCCTTCTACCCCTTTTTCACCTCTACACCATGTGCCTAAAGACAAATGGTTCCGGAGATGATATTATGTGGAAATTACAATACACCCCATTAATTATTCTCTCTTAGGAAGAGACATGTGACACATCTTACAGAATTAGCTCAAAAGACAGAAAATACAAAGCACTCATTATACATTTTTGTCTGACGCAGCACATTAAAATTTGAAGAAAACCATCTTATAAAGTCAGCAAAAAAAGAAAACAAAACAAAGTTCCTACTTATTTGTGCACCTCTGGTCATTTGGAAGACGACGCATTGTGCTACAAATATTGTTTTCCAAAGATCCCACATGGTATAGTGGCGGGGGGCGGGGGGGAGATGGAATGCTAATTAAAAATGAATTAAATCTCTGTGATTTCCAAATCCGTATGATCTTCTAAGAGTTACTTAACCTCTACGTTCCTCATACTTAAAATAGTACCTGTCTCTAAAGGTTGTAGTGAGAAGCTTTATGAGATAGTGAAAGAAAAGCACCTCCCAAAGGGTTGGCCTCAAAAGTAACTGGCAAATGTTTATTTCTTTTAGACTGACAGGCTTTCATTAGGCAAACATGACCTAAAATGTATCCACAGTCATAATTCCTTTTGCTACTGGTAGGTTGAATGGTAGTCCCTAGAAGCGTCAACTATTCAATCTGATCAACAATGTTTTCTGCATCATCTGTTAAACGCTTTTCTCCTTCTGTAGGTTTTAAATAGAAGTCGCTTAGATAACCAGTGTTCCAGGCAGATTGGATGAGTCAAACTAGACCAATCAGAAAACACCATTACCTCAGCCAAAATGATTGGACTAAGTATTTCAAAGGAAATTCAAGCCAGGCAAATTGGAATTTTTTACTAGGTGTTTTCATATGGTTTCCTGAAAGAGAACTCCTTGCCTATTTAAAGAAATACGAACCTAAAAGTTGGATGCGACGGTGATGTTCTGTGGCTGAGGAGAAAGGCAGTTGTAACAGAAAGGAATGAGGCTGACAAGTCAAGGAAACTTCAGGGACTTCTGTTCCAAGGGCAACTCTCAAAACATGTTACCCTCTTGACAATTAGGTCGTTCCTTTAAGATTCAGCCCAGGTGTCTTCTCTTCTAGGAAGTTTGTCATGATTCTTCCAGGCTGGATTTAGGGCTCTATCTTCTGTCTTTCCGTAGAATTCTGTGAGTAATTCTGTTCTGAATCTGACCATTTTATAATGTATCAGTCACTGCCTGTCTTCACCATCAGTCCATAAAAGTCAAGAGTGACTTGTCTCAACTTTCAATACTCAGTACTTCTCTTGGTGCCAGGTGTATTTTAGTCTCTGAGACACAGACATATTATTCTATTTTAACAACTCTTCTGATCTGAGTTTAGCTTTTTGTTTCTTCGCAGTCCACACCTGTGCCACAGTATTTGAAGTTTCATCTCGATGTGTCTTTATGGTTGTTTTGATTGGCCTGGTTAAGATGTAATGACTTAAATGTATCTATGGCATTTATTTATTTATTTATTCATTTATTTATTTTAGCGTCTTCTTACTACCACCATAGGCAACTGGAAACCTTTCAGCAAAACAGTCTTGGAAGAAAAAATAAAACATTATCTTTCAGGACAGATATTTATATCGTGGTAGAAAATCCTGCTAATCTATATATAAGTGACTTGAAAACAAAATGGCAAAGAAAAGAACCACACTGCGATTTGAAGTTTGTCTCATTGTTAACAAGGTATCCTGTTTGTTTGCATTAATTATGAGAGTACTTCCACCCACAAATAAAATATCACATGTTAAATGCCAAAGTTTGAGAAAAGTCCCAATCTTGTCACACTATAATTAAGCAGACTTTTGGTATTTATTTAGACTATTCAGTATGCAGAACTCTTCATTGAATTGAAGTGAACCTAAAGTAAAATGATTGTCACTTTCCCTACACTTTCCTCCAGGAAACAGAGATCAGAAGCCAAAGATGAAGATGACCCCAGGCAAGAAGCAGTTTAAAAATAAATGGGAAAATTTCCTAAGAAGGGCAGAAGAAGATTGTTCTGGCTCATGATTTTCAAGGTTTTTACTAATTCTCCTCTAGAAAGTAATCACCAAGTCCTTGATATTTAACAAAAGTAATTATCAATTCAAGGCTTACTCTTAAGATTCCAGTTTCCAAAAAATGCCTTCAAGCCAATCCACGTTCAGTACCATTGAGAGGGGATCTGTGCCTAACCTCTTCATCTAGATTGCTTGTCCAGCCTCCAAAATCAAGGGGCAATAGTCTCAGCCCTGACTTTGGAGCCAGGAAGGCTTGTGTTAGAATCCAGTTTTTACTGAGTGCAAGCTGTGATTTTTAGCAAGTCTTAGTGTTCCTATGACTCAATTTAATTGTATGAAAATTTCAGTGAAATGATGCCAATCTCTTGAGGTTGTTGCATGTAAAAATGAGATTTACACATAAAATGTGTAGTGGATGATCAATAAAGATAGTTGTTATTTAACAACATTAGGAAATTCTATATTGGTTTGTGCCAGGTATTGTTCTGGGTACCAGTAAGTAAGGGGTGAGGGCAAATTCTTTCTCTCTGAGAGCTTACCTTTTGTAGGAGACAGAATAGTTAAGAAGCAAATGAATGAATGAATGAATGAATGAATGAATGAAAAAGAGAGTGAATAAATAATTTCAAATTGTAAAAAATACCATGAAAGGGAAGAGCAATAAACAGGATATGGGCATGGGAGAAAGAAATTTGTATTTAAGTGGAAAAGTGTTAAGAATTGGGGTCTCACCAGTGGAAACCAGGTGGAGAAGAATATTCTAGGCAGGAAGGACACATGCAAATCCCCTGGGGCAAGAAAAGGCTGAGCTTTCAGTCAACTAGCATGAACTAGGAAAACTAGCAAAAAGGGAGCTTGGAAAACAGGTAGATTTTGGTCTAGAGATGAGCAACATAAACCAGGAAGCAATAGTAACTAAGAGTTTGAATTTAATTCAATGTAGAAGAAAGGCTTGAAAGACTTAAAAAGAATGTAACTTATGCTGAGTAATCTGGCCTGTATTAAATAACCTGCAGAAGGGCAAGAGGTGAAACAGCGGAGTCTAGTCAGATGGTTATCAAAGTAGTCCAATAAGAAAAGATGATAATTTTTATTCAGGTGATAGTCATGGAATTGAGGATATTTGGAGTGACACATCATACATATTTGTGGCTTGTGATTTTAATATTAGTAACATCAACCATACCAGATCAAAGCAACTGCACTCAGCCTTGGCTCCAGCTTCCTTAGAGCTCCACTTCTTCCACTCTCTGTGTTATGTTTCTTAACATCTCACTTGTGCCCATGTAGATCAAAAGCTCCCGTGAGATTGGGGCTCCATCTTACCCATCTCGCATGCCAACTCTTTTCATCCCTTCATTCCTCTCCTAGAAACAAGCATGTAATATTTGTGCAACAACCACAAAATATGGCCCAAATAAATAAATGAACATCACAGAAGGCAATTTGCAAGGATAACAATTCTCTCTAGTTCTTTTCTTCTCTAGAAAAGTATTACAAGTCTCCTTCCTCTGAAATTTGAGGTGCCCTGACATTCTTCAGAATGCTACCCACACCAATAGTGCAGAAAATTCTGCCCAATTATATGGCTCAGAAATAGATTCTTTGAACTTCCCATCATAATCAGAGGTGAGTTCTTGGCTCTGGTATTATTGCCAGCCATAATTAGCTCCAGTTAAACTGCCTCTGTGCATCCTGGCAGGCAGATCACCTACATCAATAATGCTACCAGCTTAAGCTTGCTCTGGGGAGACATTGTGTGTGACAGACTTTATCTTCAGGGCAAACTGCCATTGAATGCAGTTGCAGAATCCATTGCTCTGCCCAGTTAAGCCAGAACTGTATTTGATCAATGGGCCTTATGGGTGAGTGTCAGAATAATAAGGCCGCTAATCATTTGCAACCCCATGGCACCATTCATCAAGGAATCTCAGAGAACTTTACCTGAGTTCATTAATACTGGCAATGCCTCTGTGAGCTAGATAAGTGTTATTATTCCCATTTTACAGATGAGGAGACTGAGTCATGGAGAAATTAACCCAATGTTGCTCAATAAAGAAATGAAAACTTTAAAAATACCTCTGAGCCTTTGTCTGCCTTGTCAATTAAATGCATCAGCTCATCAGTACTAGCTGGCTACTTCTTAGATGGTCATGTTTTATTGATGTACACTGTTAAGCAGCTGCCACATTTCACCCAAGAGGTGACTACCTTTCCATCAAGGAGAAAGTAATTCTGGTTTATAGCAATTGTGGTAACAAATGCTAAGGACAGCTAAGCTGACTTCCTTCCACTATATTGTTCACTATCTGCCCTTAATGACTTCTTTCTCAGAAAAAAAAAAAAAAATCTGGACAAAAATTTTTGATACGTTATATTGTACCTAAAGTAGTTGGGAGTAGTTTTTGACATAGGAGGAAAACACGTGGCAGTCACATTATTCAGTCAGGGGAGAAAACCTGCCTTGATATAAAAATAAAAAGCAAAAACTCATTATGTTACATCAACAATGGAAAAGTTACTGAAATGGACATGTGAAATGTCTCATGTAATGCATCTGAGGGGAGAATAAAAACCTTTGAAAGCTTCAAGGTATCCAGGTAGAAATTTTTAAAGCCCTTACTTTGGTCAGAAAGTGATAAAATTTCTGCTCTTTGCAGGATTACAGAGTTAATGGAAAGGTGAAGGGCAGAGAAGCCAAGCCTGAGACAGATGTGGAAAAAGGGAAATTTGTTTTCAAGGCCCTCCCATGACCTTTTCTTTGCTTGCTTTCTTGCACTGTAGCATGTGACTGTGCAAGAAAGTGATCTTAGGAATAGGAAAATATTTTCCCTCATTTAATTGAGTAACCTTGAGCAAGACTTTCAATTTCTCTAAACCCCTGTTTCCTCATCTGTAAATCTGGAATATTAGCCTTCTTGCAGGATTATAAAAAAGATGAAACGAAACAGTGTATGCAGGAGTCTAATTTGGTGCTTAGCATTTCATAGATGGTCAAGGAAAGGTAGATAATGCTACTATTGTTAGCAGCCATTCTCTCTACCTTAAACCACTCCACACCCTCCAAACCTGCACACACACCTTAGCTAGTCAGTATGCTCCCTGCTGGTCTAACAGGAACTGAGCCTGCAAATGCTATCTCTACTTTCTGCTTCCCCCTTCTCTCTACTTACTCCTTCTACAATCCAGTCCTTTAGAACGTCCTTGAACAGTCAATTGACCAGTCAGAGCCTCAAATTCTTCATCTGTTAAAACAGAGTAACAGCTCCCCTCTCCCTACCTTATCTCATAAGATTACTCGTAAGAAACAAATGAGGGAATAACTCAGTTTGCATTGTAAACTCTACCATACAATACATTTTGACTTTTAAACATTACCATTATTATTTCTTAAGACTTAGCTGAGGGAAGAAAACCCATTTTAATTATTCACAGTAAGACATTAATGACAAAGAGTTAGTAGTTTACCCCTGCTAGGTAACACTGGTTCATTTTAATAGGCACATTTACTGCCTTAATCCAAAACTGGAAATATTCATGAAAATTCAAGGCAGAGAAACAAACAAGGAGAGAAATTCATTTGAATGAGGAAATCCCTAAAGTGACGCTCTACGTGCTAACTTTTAGAGAAGGACGGTTCTGGCACATTTTGCTATCTTTCCAAACCCTTTGCTCAGTACTCAAAGTTGACCTGATGGAAAAATTGTAACATAAAAGAAGTTGATCCTGTGGTCGCCATACAGCCTCCACTGTCTCTGTTCCCAGTACTGAAAAGATTTTCTTGCATAACAAACTCAGTTTAAGCTCCTCTTTTCTCCTGTTCTACAGCTAAGAAGAGTTTTCTGCTGCAAGTATTAATTGTCCTGACAGGGCTGCCTGTCCTCTCTGTTTGCAGCAGTGGCGTGCTAAAGGATTCAAAATACACAAAAGTCTATTGTTACCTCCCCCATTAGAAAATGCTATTTTTAAAAAAGTCTTCTTTTTTTTATACAAAAATCCGTGCTAACTGTTTCAGAGGTAGAAAAGTAAGCCCAGTACAAATACAAAATCCAAGTGCCAAAAAGCTAATAAAATGATAAGAAGATCCTGGCACTGATTTCCAATGCGTGCAATGACGTGCTAAAATATGCCAAGTCATGCTCAGGAAGAACATTAGGCTGTTCCTATAAATGGGACCTACGGATCAGCTAAAGCAATAGAGTCTAATTACTATTATTAATAATAGCAAGAGTATATTAATCTCTCCTATCAGCAAGCAGGTATAATATTGACCTTTTCTTTCAAAGACAGCTATAATGCTATTATTTACTATTCTAGGCATTTTATTCTGCAGTAATAGTTACAAAATGATTAACACAATGATGTCCCATGCTGCAGTGTCAAAATTCTCCTAAATTCTGTTGGAGAAAAGGATGGTCATGCCCTTCAGCTGAAGAGCATAGGAGTGGACTCATAAGAAAATGTGGAAAATAAACTCCAGCTTAGCTAAGATAATTATCTGAAACAATGGTAATCAATGAGGCATCTCATATTCATCCATCTGTCTGTCCATCCATCCATTCATCCATCAATCTCTCTTAAACATAATCTTTGTGATCTGCCACACCATCACCAGCACACACTGAGGCATACCCACTGACAGTAGACCCAGTAGACCCCAAATTCTCACAGGAGGTCAAATATGGCAAAGACTCAATGAATTTCAGTCGTTTCTCATATTGGGGCAATACACATTGTGTATGCTAATGAACTGCAAGAAAATGACTTCCATCACTTCAAGAGCACAGCAATTAAGAGTCTGTATGTATCCTTCACATCTCTCTTTCCCTTACTAGAACAATTTTGGAGGCCACACATGCCACATGTCATACCTCCAAGATGGATAAGACCACCCAACCTGCATCAGTTTCATATGAGAAAAGAAGGATACTCTTGTGTTTTATTAAGCCACTAAGACTGTGAGGGTTCATCTGTTTTAGCAGCTAGTGTTAAATTTTTCTCACACGTAAGATCCCAGCATGATTTTAACATGATCAGTGATTTGGGAATATCATTCAACCTTCTGGAGTCTATTTTCTCTTGGATGAAACAAGGAAATACCCTTCTCTCAAGCCTTCTATAATTTGTAATAAGTTCCTTGAGTATATAAGAAAAAGAAAACGCACGCCAAACAAATAGCTAGGTCATTGTTGGATTTCATCTCTAGGTTTCTACTACTCTACAGACAAAATATATTGCCAAAATACATTGAAATTCTTAGAGTTTTTATGCACAGTATTTAATCCACTGTATTGTAACTATTTGTGTACACATCCTTCTGTGTTTGTTGTTGTTGTTGTTGCTGCTTTGGTTTTGTGTTTTGCTTTTGCATAGAACCGTGAGCTCCTCTGGGGGCAGGAATTGCCTTTTTGATCACTTTATCACCAGAGTCTCGGACAGTGCTTAGCAATCAATAATTTTTTTTGTTGTTGTTGAAATGTAATTATGAATCTTGAAAAGCTTGCAATAGCTTATCTGTCTCTTCCCTGCCACCACTGAGGAAAAATTGCCATAGAGGATGTGTAAGGAGTTTTAGAGAATGGAAGCACATACAAAGTTTGTGAGGGACAGAGGCTGAGACAGAAAGAATGAAAAAGCAATTGAGGAGACTAGGCAAGAGAACAGGAATAACTTACTGATGTCAAAGGGGACATGAAGAAGGTATGAGGGAGTTATGCCAGGTAGCATAATAAAAAGTCCAGGTCAGAGCACAAAGGCCATCCCTAGCAGAACACCTCATCATTTTTTGAAGCAGAAAATGAAATGTGACTGAGAATTGGGAGTACAGAGAAGGGATGAACATGTATCGTAGATAGATAGATAGATAGATAGATAGATAGATAGATAGACAGACAGATACAGATATAGATATAGATATAGATATAGATATAGATATAGATATAGATATTAACCTGGGATATGCATTGCTGGAACTTGGAATGAAAATTTGAGATCTGATGGCAAGGCCTCCACTCTCCAGATGTCTGGGGCCAAGGAATACAACGCAGGGTGAATTGGTCAGGATGCTGGTGACAGTTTCAAACTTGTTTGACAAGTAGAACAAGACAGGATGATAGGACTAGATGCCAAATGGAGTATTAGGCCTCTGCTATTGTCTCAACTAATGTAATCAGGAAAAGAAAACATTTTACACTGTCTATCACTAAAAATGTCCAAACAAGGGTTGGAATCTCAACAAGGCAAAGGCTGCTCTTCAGTGTGTCACCCTGTTCCTTAGAAGGCCATTTGTTTTAATACTGGTTAGCTGCTGGTCTTTACCTGAATGCTTCCCATCACCGAAACAAGGATCCTTACTCTTTCAACACGGTGTCTCCTGCCTCTGAAATTGATCTTTGCTATATTATCCCCATTCTGGGGAAAGTGACAAAGCCTAGTAAGTGACACTCAACAGCAACCTGCCTGACCCTTTGTCAAATTCCACCTCCACTGAGGCTGCAGCACCCAGACAAGGAGCTACCTGCATAGAACTATATCCACATCAGGGTCTAACTTGCAGGGTGCCAAGAAAAGGCAAGAGCTAAAGGGTATTACAGAGCAAAGTGTTTAGGTAGTTCCGAGAGTCAAGTATAAGCCCAACCTAGAAGGCGGCAGCAAAGGTAAAGCTAAGAAATGGAATCCAAGATCAGGAGACAGGACTACCGGAATAGATGGGAAGAGATAAGAGTATAATGTTTCTACATCAGTATTTCTCCAAATGTGTTCAACAAAAAAGTATACCTCAAAAATATCTGCCTCTGTACCCTAGTTCAAATACATGATGTTCTTTCTGAGCACTTCAGTTCCAAAAACTATTCCTCAGAACAATTCTCCTGTATCTAAATTCTTTTCTTACGTTCAATCTAGTATTCTTGCACCTACCACTTCACCAGTTACTCCTACTACCAGGAGGCCTCCCATGGGCTAGAATACCACTTTCGAATTTCACAAAGTCAGTGGCTTAAGCCTTTTGGCCTCCCCGTGAGTAACCATCAGGGATTGTCTACCTGCCTATCTCTTTGTCTACTGGATGGGACTTTATTTTCCTACCTGCCTCTCTCATGTCATTTCTGCATTAATTTCTGGGACCTCTTTGGTATATTATCTTCACTTTCTCCAGGATCACTGTGATGATAGGTCCAGAATTCCTCCGTTCAATGTAACTAGGTCAGTGTGTTGTTCTGTCCTCAGGCATTGGCCCTTCAATTTCTCAGTTTCTAGGTGATTGGCCCTTCAATTTCTCAGTTTCTAGGTGATTTTCAAGTTCCAATGCTGATTGCTACATGGGTGAAATTGCTAATTATATAGTATTGATGTATGTGGTGTCCCAACAAGTGTAAGCTGTTAGCCCATTCTGCCTTTTTTTCATAACTTAGAACATTTGGCATTTCTAACCAAGATTGCTAATATTATCATTTTTTTTAAAAATTTGGGAAGGAAAGTCTCCAATTACTAGCTCCCTAATTTCTGCTGTTGTCTCATTATCCAGAACTGGGTGACATGACTGGCCAAGGGAAATGAGAGGATGATTGGATTATATCAATCATGATGCATTCTGGGACAAGAGTCTGAATTCCATGCAATCGAGGGATTCGCACCAATTACCTGAGTCAATTAGAGTCTGGTATCAAGAAACAAAGGGAAATTACTGTTGAATAGGACATGGACAAGGTCTATTCTATTTTCATTTATAACAGCATCATCAAGTTAATTAAGAAAATTCCACAAATTAAAACTGTCCAACAACCCAAAGAAGTCATGAGTTCCCCTGAAAATAATCTCCAAGGAAATGTCATTTGACCATCTTAATGTATATTATAGATAAGTATATGAAACAGACACTAATTTCCCTGTCCCACATAGCAGGAAAATTCATTATATAATACGGGAAATCATGAAAATACTAGAGGTGAGGACAAATGAAAAGAGAAAGATTTAAAAAGCAAATTTGACTCACTCTACAACTTTTCTGGGACCTATAAACATATGACTCTTATTGACTGGCATACATGGTTTTCCTCCAATTTTCTTTTTTGCCTTCCTACTTTAGTAAAGGAATTACTAAGTTTCAGCTTTGCATATGGCTGCTCAACTGAAGACTGCAGTTCCCAGCTTCCTTTACAACTGGGTGTGGCCATCCTAAGTAACGGAATGGGAGTGAAAGTGACATGTTCAACTTCCTAAGAATAGCCTTAAAATCAGCAGATGACCTCTCCTTCTGCTTGTCATTCTCTCTCCTATTGCCTGGAATGTGGACATGATGGTAAATAAACTTGAATGGCGTAGCTGAGGGCAAAACACTTGAGAAAGCAGAGCAAAAAAACAGAAAAAGTTTAGCTCCCTAACACTATGGGGCCACCAAACCAGTCTGCATTGCTTACGCTCAGATTGTTAGATGAAGGAAACCTAAACTTTTTTGTTTAAGCCACTGTTATTTTGATCTTTGTTACATGAGGCAAATCTTTATCCTACATGGGCCCTCCTCCATTTCAAACAATGGCTTTTGCAAATCTTTGATGGGTCTCTAATAGCTCAAGACTAATCTTACCACTCTATCTCTGTAAATGGCTGCATATCTCACTTCTAGAAATTAAGGGGATCTGGCTAGAAATCTGAACCCTGTTTTAGTCAGTTCAAGCTGATATACCAGAATATCATACTATGGGTTACTTAATCAACACATATTTGTGTATTATAGTTCTGGAGGTTGGCAGATATAGTAACTGGTGAACTCTTCCTGGTTTGCAGATAGTCATCTTCTCCTTATATCCTCACATGGCTGAGAGAGAAATCATTGCTTATGTCTTTTCTTATAAAGACGCTGACTCTGTTCATGGGAGCTGCACTCTCATTATCTAATCCCCTGATATGGCTTGACTGTGTCCCATCCCCACCTAAATCTCACCTTGAATTTTAATAACCCCCATGTGTCAAGGGTGGGGCCAGTTGGAAATAATTGAATAATGGGAGTGGTTTCCACATTCTGTTCTCATGGTAATGAATAAGTCTCACAAGAGCTGAGGGTTTTATAAATGGGAGTTCCCCTGCACTAGCCCTTGCCTGCTGCCATGTAAGACACGATTTTGCTCCTCATTCATGTTCTGCCATGATTGTGAGGCCACTGCAGCCATGTGACACTGTAAGTGAATTAAATCTGTTTCCTTTATAAATTACCCAGTCTCAGTATGTCTTTCTTAGCAGTGTGAGAACAGACTAATATATACACCAAAGGCCATGCTTCTAATACCATCATATTGTAGGTTAGGATTTTAACATATCAATGTTGGGGTGACACAGACTTTCAGTCCATATTCTTTCTCTGGCCCTTCAAAATTTATGGCCTTCTTGTATGGAAAATACATTCATTCCATCTCAACAGCTCTGAAAGTCTTATTTCTTTTCATCATCAACTCTAAAGTCTAAAGTTCATAATCTCATCTAAATATTATCTAAATCAGATATGAGTAAGACTAAGGTGTGATTAATACCAAGACAAAATTTTTCTCCAGCTGTGAATCTGTGAAATCAAACAAGTTATTGTTTCCAAAATACAATAATGGGACAGACATAGAATAGATATTCCCATTCCAAAAAGAAGAAATTAGAAAGAAGGAAGTGGTGAGGAGTTCCACACAGTTCCAAAATGCAGCAAGGCAAACTCTTTGAGATTTTAAGCCTTGAGAATAATCTTCTTTTGCTCAATTCTCTGGCTTCCAGGCACACTTGGATAGCAATGGCTTGGTGCATTGGGCCTGCTCCTTCTACCTAAAACTACTGCTCTCTGCAAGAGCCCCACACGCCCGTCCTTGAGCCATTGGCTGGGGGCATCCCGGTCCACCAAAATCAGACAGGGATTTCCACCCTTAGAAGACAAGGAGCAATTATCCTTTCCTCTGGGCCTGTAGTGGGAGTGACAGCCCCGTTGATCTCAGAATCACCCTTGGGGACCTTCTTTTCTTTTCTTGACAGACAGCACATGCTCACAGCCGTTTTTCCATTTTCTCTGTTTTCTTTAGCCCCAGCTGGCAGTGTTTCTGCTGGTGTAATCCCATCTTTATCCCTAGCTTCTGTTGAGATGGGTGATTAAGTCCTCAGTTCACAATCACACTAATCTTATCAAATGGTCTATCTGCCACAGCCTTGGAGCTGTCTTCAGAATATGCGTTCTCATTTCTTGCAATATGGATTGGCTGAGAATTTTTCAAGTCTTTAATTCCTGGGACATTTTTGCTTAACAATCCCTTCTTCACATCATTTCTCTCTTCTTGCTTTTTACTGTAAGCAACCAGGAGGAACCAAGCCACTCTTTCGAAACTTTGTTTAGAAGTTTCTTCAGCTAAGTATTTAATTTCATTGTTTGCAAGTTCTACCTCCCACAAAACACTAGTATATTAACGTAATTGAAGTCTTTTCCCACTTTATAACAAGGTTTGCCTTTTTGCCATTGTTCAATAGCATATTCTTTATTTCTGTCTGATATCTCACCAAAATTTTCTTTAATGATCATGTTTCTACCAAGAGTCTGTACACAATTATTTATGTATTCTCTAAGAAGACAGAAGCTTTCTCTAGAGTGCTGATTTTTTTCTTTTACTGAACTCTCACAACCAGAATCAACTTTAAAGTTCCTTTATGGCAATGTCAGCTTTTTCTGGCATGTTGATATGGTTTGGCTGTGTCCCCACACAAATCTTATCTTGAATTGTAGTTCCCATAATCCCCACATGTTGTAGGAGGGACCCAGTGGGAGGTGATTTAATCTTGGGGGCTGTTACCCTCATGCTGTTCTCATGACAGTGAGTGAGTTCCCATGAGATCTGATGGTTTTATAAGGGGCTATTCCCCCTTTGCTCAGCACTTCTCCTTGCTGCCTCAACGTGAAGAAGGATGTGTTTGCTCTCTCTTCTGCCACAATTGTAAGTTTCCTGAGGCCTTTCAGCCATGCTGAACTGAGTCAGTGAAACCTCTTTCCTTTATAAATTACTCCATCTTGGGTATGTATTGATTAGCAGCATGAGAATGGACGAATACAGTACATTGCTACTGTGTAGTGGGGCTCTGTTTTAAAGATACCCAAAAATGTGAAAGCAACTTCGGAACTGGTTAACAGGCAGAGGTTGGAACAATTTGGGGGGCTCAGAAGAAGACAGGAAAATGTAGGCATATTTGGAACTTCCTAAAGGCTTGTTAAATGGCTTTGACCAAAATGCTGATAGGGATATAAACAATAAAGTCCAGGCTGAGTTGGTCTCAGATGGAGATGAGGAACTTGTTGGGAACTGGAGCAAAGGTGACTCTTGCTATGCTTTAGCAAAGAGACTGGTAGTATTTTGCCCCTGCCCTAAAGATCTGTGGAACTTTGAACTCAAAAGAGATGAATTAGGGCATCTGGTGAAAGAAATTTCTAAGTGGCAAAGCATCTAATTGGAAGTAGAACATAAAAGTTTAGAAAATTTGCAGCCTGACGATGTCACAGGAAAGAAAAATCCATTTCCTGAGGAGAAATTTAAGCCTGCTGCAGACATTTGCATAAGTAACAAGGAGCCAAATGTTTATCACCAAGACAATGGGGAAAGTGTCTCCACGGCATGTCATAGATCTTTATGACAGCCCTTCCCATCACAGGCTTGGAGATGCAGGAGGGAAAAATGGTTTGGGGAGCTGAGTCCAGTGCCCTCCTGCTGCATGCAGCCTAAGGACTTGGTGCCCTGTATCCCAGCTGCTCCAGCCACAGCTAAAAGGTGCCAAGGTACAGCTCAGGCCATGGCTTCAGAGAATACAAGCCCCAAGCCATGGCAGCTTCCAGGTAGTGTTGGGTCTGCAGGTATACAAAAGTAAAGAATTGAGGTTTGGGAATATCCACCTTGATTTCAGAGTATGTATGGAAATGCCTAGATGTCCAAGCAGAAGTGGGCTGAGGGGCTGGGCCCTCATGGGCAGTGTGGAAGGGAAATGTGAGGTTGGAGCCCCCACATAGAGTCCCCACTGGGGCACTGCCTAGTGGAGCTGTGAGAAGAGGGCCACCATCCTCCAGACCGCAGAATGGTAGATCCACTGACAGCTTGCACCATGTGCCTAGAAAAGCCACAGACACTCAACACCAGTCCGTGAAAGCAGCCAAAAGGGGGGCTGAACCCTGCAAAGTCAGAGGGGCTTATCTGCCGACAGCTGTGGGAACCCACCTTTTGCATCAGCACGACCTGGATGTGAGACATGGAGTCAAAGGAGATCATTTTGAAACTTTAAGGTTTAATGACTGCCCTATTGGACTTTGGACTTGCATGGAGCCTTTGGCTCCTTTGCTTTGGCCAATTTCTCCATTGTGAATGGCTGTATTTACCAAATGCCTCTACCCCCGACCTCCACCCCCTGTATCTAGGAAGTACCTAACTTGCTTTTGATTTTACAGGCTCATTGGTGGAAGGGACTTGCCTTGTCTCAGATAAGACTATGGACTCAGACTTTTGGGTTAATGCTGAAATGAGTTAAGACTTTGGGGAGCTGTAGAGAAGGGCATGATTGTGTTTTAAAATGTGAGGATATGAGATTTGGGAAGGACCAGGGAGGGATTATGTGGTTTGGCTGTATCCCTGCCCAAATCTCATCTTGAATTGTAGTTCCCATAATCCCCATGTGTCATAGGAGGGACCTTGTGGGAGGTAATTTAATTGGGGTGGGGGATGGTTATCCTCAATTTGTTTTCATGATAGTGAGTGAGTTCTCACAAGATGTGATGGTTCTATAAAGGGCTTTTCCTCCTTTAGCTTGACACTTCTCCTTGCTGCCACTAAGTGAAGAAAGACACGTTTGCTTCCCCTTCTGCCATGATTGTAAGTTTTCTGAGGCCTCCCCAGCCATGCTGAACTGTGAGTCAATTAAACTTTTTTCCTTTATAAATCACTTGGTCTCACGTATGTCTTTATTAGCAGTGTGAGAATGGATTAATACAGATGTACTACAGACTCTTCCAGCCTCTACTCATTACAAAGCTACTTCCACATTTTAAAATATTTGTTAAAGCAGTACCCCAATTCCTGGTACCAGTTTGTGTACACTCAGCCCTTTGTATCTGCAGGTTCCACATCCACAGATTCAACCTACCATGAAATCAAATATTTGAAAAAGAATAATAGTACGTTAATAAAAATAACAAAAATATAAAACAATACAGTTTAACAACTGTATACATAGCATTTTCATTGTATTAGATATAAGTAATCTAGAGATGACTTAAAGTATCTGGGAGGATGTGCTTAGGTAACTATGCCATTTTATATAAGGAACATGAGAATCTGCAGATTTCAGTATCCGCAGGGTGTCCTGGAACCAGTTCCCCTCGGATACTGAGAGACAACTGTATTAGGGTTCTCCAGAGAACCTTGGCTTATGCGATCATGGAGGCTAAGTCCCACAATCTGCTGCCTGAAAGTGGGAGACCCAGAGAAGCCAGTGTCGTAGTTTGAAAGCCTGAAAGCCAGACAGCCAATGGTATAGATTCCAAATTCTGATAGCCTGAGAACTAGGAGCACTGAGGGCAGAAGATCAATATCCCAGCTCAAGCAATCAGGCACAGGGAGGGTGAATCCAACCTTCCTCCACTTTTTTGTTCTTTTCAGTCCCTTTTTCTTTTCAGTGAGATGATGCTCATCCATATTGGAGAGGACCATTTGCTTTATTCAGTTCAGCAATTTAAATGCTAATGTTTTCCAGCAACACCCTCCTGGACACCTCAGAAATAATGTTTCATTAAATTCTAGGCATCTCGTGCCCCAGTCAAGTTGACACATAAAATTATCCATTATACTTTTCAACCCACCAATCTACCTCCATCCACATCTATTTTGAATTTGGACCCTCCCACCATTGCTGAGTAAGTCAGTAGGCAAACTTTCTCAAGGAATTTACTGCGTTATTCCCTCTTATATAATGTTAACACTGCTCTCTTTGATGTTATATTGCCATTGTCATTCATATAAGCTCGGGTTCTCCAACTCTGCGTGTGTTTTTGCGTGTGAGTGTGTATATGTATAGTTGAAAAGCAGGGGTGGAATTGAGAAGAGGGCACCTTAAGAAGGTGTTTGAAGAGCATTCTTTATCTCAGAATTTGTGATTTGCATGATAAAATATCTAGAAAAACACAGAAATAGATGGGAGTGCATAATAGACCAAGAAACTAAGATTGACAACTAATCTACTGCCAAAATCTTAAAGGAATTTCCTCTAATTATAATATTCATGAAGTGGAAATGAGAAACACAATTGTCAGGTGACATTAATACACACCTTGTCACCTGCAAGAGATCAAAGCTGCCAATGTGAAGGACAAAGCAGAGGCACATCAACACATTTGTCTATGCCTTGGCCCAGGAATACAGAATTTGTGAAAACTGCCAACCACAAATTGATTGCATAGCTACAGCTCTACCAAATAGAATACAGAACACAAATTCTACAGTAGCTGTCTGTGTGTGCATACACACACGTACACACAGGCACACCCACATATATATATATTGCAGATGTAAAGGATTACACGCACACATATATCCCATCCCAGATTTCCCAATTTGGACTTGTCCTTCTAAATATGTTCAGAAATTAAAAATTTCAGGAAAGCTACACACTATAAGGCAGAAGAGGGCATATGGCATATTTGCATCTTAGACTACAACTCCAATAATATGAAGACAGGGGAAGAGAAAAAAATATGTAATTGAAACACTAAATTTACCAATATTGTTTCAGGACAAGAAATAACTACTCACTGCTTTAGATCATACATAAATATTTATATAATAATAATAATAGCAAACATTAAATATGGAACACAAAATGGAAAGTAGGTTACATGAATCCTAATCTCACTTATATATTTACAAGCTATGTGACCTTAAACAATTTACTTAACATGTTGCTACTTCAATTTCCTTATCTGCAAAATGAGAAAAAAAATAGTTGGGAAGATTCTGTGAGTTACGTTTGATACTAATATCAATCCTGGTGATGACTGATCGCAGTGATGTATGTGCTATTATGGTATTATGCCCATTTCACAGATAGAATAAAGTGGGTGTTGAAGAGGTTCAACTACTCTTTTAATAATTGGTAGAACAAGAATCCTAATGCACCATTTTATGTATAGAGCTAATACTCTAATTACTATACTATACTGCCTCACAGCAAGTTAATAATATTTTAAGAATAGGGAGTCTCTTCTAAGACCAACATCACATAAGATAAATGACTACTAGACACCATAAATGTGGGACTGATCCATGAATATCAACAAATCTTTATGCTTGAGATCTGAGAACTGTATTTCAACAGTAGTCTAGGGCTGAGTGGAAGTGACTGACATAGTCTATCATCAACCATGGATAGATGTTCCTTTGTTTAACGACGACAACACTGAAAACAGAAAAAAAAAAAAAAAACTGTTCCAGTGAAAATATTCTGCACATTAAAAGAAGGAAAGGGCAATTAAGATGCAGAAAAAATGCACTTTAAAAAGTTACTAAAGAAAGCAGAAATTGCAGAAATATTCTTTGTAATCTCAATGGAATATGAAAACTATAGTCTGAATGAAGAGATGAAAGATAAGATTATATGAAAATAAGTTGAGATAAGAAGGGAATTGACTGAGAGGCAGGCAGAAGTAAAAATGAAAGTCTGCCATGATAAATAAAGATTATAAGAAGATTAAAAATGCAATAATAGAATAGAAATCTGCATTAAAAGCAATAAAGAACAACATTAATGCTGTAGAATTAGTGATGATGAGTTTAAGCTCTAGAAACTATAGAAGAAATGCAGAATGAAGAAAAACTTAAAGATGCAAATGTTGATGGTAGGAATAAAGGGTAGAGAAAGAGAGGTCAGTTATGAGGATACTTGGGTTTTTTTTTAGAAGCACAAATCACAATGAAAGCAATTATTAAAAATGTTTGAAGAGACATACATATAGCATGTGTTCAGTGAGTTTACAGTTCATAAAGGATTACTTAATACATGGAATACACCTGACTGACATTTTAAAAATTGTGTTTACAGATCAATGTTGCTGCAAATTACATGATATAATATGCACATTGGGGAAAAATTGAAAAAGGTAGATAAACAAGAAAATATTTTTAAAGTTCGCTACAACCCTATTATATGGTAGTATTATTAACTGTATGCTGGGTATCACTGCAGACCGTACAAGAATATTAATTACATTATACAAACTTACAAACATGCACACAAAACATGTTTGATGTTTTGTATAATTTGCTTAGTCAATAATTGTACTACAGATTTTCTCTTCAAAACCAACATTTTTTCATTAGCGGTCAAAATATAGTCATGGTTTATAAAATCAAGCAATTGCAGAACGTTATCAACAAGAGAAAATTTAACATCACCCCAAATCTTGTTGACTCGGAAATAAATTCTACCACCATTTTGAAGATCATTCTTTAAGTTATTTCTCTATGCAAAAGGAACCTATAAATATAGATTAGATGTGAATTTTACCAGAGGTAAAAACACAGAAATAGATTGAGATAGAAATAGATAGAGAGACATTTTTCATAAATGAATCATATAGCCAATGCTCTATTAACAATGTATTTTCACTTAACATGGTATTGAACATACTTCAGTTAATTAATATACATTTGTTTTATTATGTTGATTTCATTAAATTACCTTAAATGGCTATGCCATGATTTATTTAATGCATTCTGTATTGATGAGCACTCTGGTTACATTTAACCTCTCTGTAACTTAGTTTTTTCATCCATGTAATGGAAATAAATAGTACTACTCCCAGGTTACTTTACAAATAAGCTGAGTTAATGATACAGAAATTACAGAATTGTATAGTGCATAGTAAAAGCTATATAAATATTTGATATTTTAAACATTAGATTATATATAACATAATGTTATCTAAACCATAAACAACCATGAATATAATTATAATGAAGAAAAAAAATCTTATGCATGCTTTTTATAAATTAGTTTGATTTTATTTTAAGCAGGACTAGAACCAGGTTTTGGGGACCTGAAAACACTATCTTTAAGAAGTAAAATTCAAAATTAAGCACTAAGATATCTAAGAACGTGGAAGGAAGTCATGAGAATGAGAGACTCTAAAGCTTACACTTTGGTACCTCCATGGAAAAATATGCCTCATTCTTTAAGAAAACATTTTGAATCCAAGAAGGTGGGGGCCATTTATGGCATAGTCATGTATTTTTAGATAAAACCTGGCACAACACATGCATACTAGACCTTCAATAAATATTAATTGTATAGCCTTGGGGGAATTACTGGATCAAATAAAATTGTGCTACAATTGGCAAACTTACTTCCTAAAATTTGTACCAAATTTAGCTCCACTCCAACGTTCTTAAGAATTCCCATTTTATCTTAGTCTTACCAATGCTGGGCGTTTTGTTTGGTTCAATTTTGTTTTGCCACACTAAAGTTTTTAAAATATGGATTCACATTTATCACCTTTCTAAAGAACAACCTTTAGGTTTCACGTCATGTTTAAAAAGGCCTTCTGTGTTCCAAGAGGATAAAAATAATCACCCATGTTTTCATCTCAGTAATTTACAGCATCATTTTTTAGATTTAAATATTTGATCATCCTAGGATGCATTGCATTATACCAAATTACTTATAAATCTAATGTTTTCAATGCTTAATCAGTTTTCCTCTGAAATTTTTGATTAATACTTATCTTCCCTGATATAAAACATTATCTATATTATATGCTAAATTTCAGCATATAGTTAAATTAATATCTGAAGTCTCCATTTTACTTTAATGACCTATCAGGATTTCAGCTAAGATTGGTTTGGATTAATAAATTAAGTTAGACAAAAATGATATCTTTACAATATTAAGCCATACTATTCAAGAATAATATATGTCTTTTCACTTATTGGAGTCATCTTTTGTGGCCTTCTATAGACTTTTAGGGTTTCTTCACGTAAATTTTGAAAATTTTGTTAAGTTTGTCTCAGAATCTTTATAATTTTTGTTATTCTTTTTTTATTATTATTTCTAGTTGGCTATTAGATGATATGTTAAAGGCCTATGTAAATTATATTTAATTTTGTAGTCTCCTTAATTTTCTTATCAATATTTTTTTCTTAATTTTTATTTATAGATTTTCATTTATTTTGATTTATTAAGCATACTTTTTTATTTTTTAGTAATATATATTCACATTATAAGAAAAGAGTATAAAAGATAAATAAGTTATCCAAATATTCTGGCTTGCCAGAAACAATCAATATTTGATGTCTCTTTATGCATACAAGAACTCATATTTTTAATCTATTTAAACAGACATAATAAGAGTAGAGAGATATATACACACCAAGACATGCTAATATGCTATTATTAAATTAAGAAGGACTTAATTTCATTTTTCCTGAACTTAAATGTAGTCACGCTAAAGGAATTAATATACTTTAGTTAAAAGGCTTTTTATTTGATTTTTAAATTATGAGATATTAAATCCTTTAAATTCTACTGAGTTTAAGGAAAAAAATATTAAAATTATTAAGTTGAAGGCATGATATATTTAAACACATATTTAATGTGGAGACCTTGAATTATTCCTTCCTATCAAATATGAAATATTTAGATTCACACATTTCCTCATACTTCATCCTTCCTCTAATTATGACTATTTTTTTTTTTGAGACAGGGTCTCCCTCTGTCATCCAGGCTGGAGTGCAGTGGCATGATCACAACTCACTGCAGCTTCAACCTCCTGATCTCAAGCAATCCTCCCACCTCAGCCACTGGAATAGCTGAAACTACAGGTGTGTGGCATTGCTCCTGGCGAATTTTTAAAAAATTTTTATAGAGACAGAGTCTAGCTTTGTTGCTCAGGCTGGTCTTGAATTACTGAGCTTAAGTGGTCTTCCCACCTTGGCCTCCCAAAGTGCTGGGATTACAGGCATGAGCCGTCATGGCTGTTCTTATCACTTTTAATGCATGTATTTTGTTTTACGTTTTCTAGCATTCATGTTATGCTTTGGAACCACCATACCCAGTCACTTCATCTTTTTAGCACATTTAAAAAGAATTAAGATGATATGAATTATCCCCCATATTTGAGCTCTTTATTTGATTCCACTTCTTGGTTAGCTTTTAGTATATTTTTTCCAAGTAGAATATTTGGGTGCTGCCTTCTCCGAGTTTTTTTCAAGATTATGTGTCTTTTGTTCAGTCAATTTTAAGTAACACTTTTCTTTGCCTTTAGAATTTTGTAGATGTTATAATAGTTTTCTGAGAAGTCTGAGACCAATACCAATGTTTTACTCTAGAAAGTACACTTGATTTGTCTATGTGGCTACCTTAAGCAAGCTTTCCTTATGATTTAAAGTTAGTACTAAGTCAAGTTGTAGCTAGAAGCATATTTTTGATTCAATTCTTCTAATAGATGGATTAGAAGAATTTTAATTCTTTAAGTATTTTTATTCTTCCATATAAATTTGAGAATATACTTACTAGCTCTCTAAAATTTGAGCTATATAATTTCTTGGGTAGTTTATAATATTAAGCCATTCCATGGATAGAATACAATTATCTACTTAGTAGTTTTGTGAGATATTTATTATTTCATAGATTAAGAACAGTTTCTATTTAAATATAGATTGCGTTTTATTTTTTATTTTATTGCAAGTGGATCTTTAGGTTATTTCAGATTGATCTAATAACTGATAAGACTACTTAACTTTTTATTTGATATAGTTTTTTCCACTTTTTATTTCTTCTGTGTAGATAATTATATTCTTTCCAAATAATGATAGTTTTAGGTCTGACTTTTCAGTCTCTACACCTATTATTCCTTCGTTTTCGAAGAGATTTTTTCCAGTGCTGTGCTTTGAAGAAAAACATAATAATGGGCTTCATTGACTTAAAGAGAATACATTTAAATTATTCTGTTACCTATGTTTACCGAATATAGAGAATACGAGGTATACTGGCCAGATCCTCTCCTCCCAGATTGAAGCTCTAGTTCTCCCAGCTGTTGGCATGTTGAAGGCCAACAGCTGTTTTCCAAGTCTGTTCAAGACTTGACTTTAGCTGAAGACAACTTCCTTGCACAAGGTCATGCCTTTTTCTCAGGAGCATCCTTTATCTAATGATGGATAGATCTGGTTGCCTAAAACCCTGGCCCTCTTGTCCCAGATGGCCTCAAATCTGAATAGCTCATACTAGCTTCCATTATCTGTACAAGATTGTGGTCTGTCACAAATGCATAGTAGTGGGCCATCTCCTACCCAGTGCTACTTTGTTAACTTCTTCCAAACCCCAGGTATTGTTTATGTGAGCACGTCCCAGGGAACTTTGGAAATGTCTGTCTCAGTCAGCTTCCACCAGTGACATCAAGATAGGAAGGGCTCTTTCATATTTTTAGTTTAGTAGGAATGTTTTCACATGAATGCATGCTAAAATATACTAAATATATTTCTTCATCTATTGAGATAATTGTATAATTTTTCTCTCATGTTGATGTACTATATCATCATATGGATACTTTCTGATGTTAAGCCAACTTCACATTCCAGAGATAAACCTAAATTAGGGACAATAATATATTTTATAAAACTTGCTGTATTTACTTACCTTATATATGTATAATATATATGACTAAATTTAATATACGTTTCTATTAGGTTTTAAAAATTTGCATTTATAAGTGAAGTGAGGCCATTATTTTCTTTTTTGGTACTTCTCTGAATTAATGTTATAATAAAAACAATACAAGCTTTAGCTAAAAACATTGGTTATAAGGTTAATCAGAGTACATGAGGTTAAATCTATACTAAAAACAAACTCCACATCTCTATGTTTTAAACACAGAAATCCATTTTTTCATGCAAATAAATGAAAAATGAAAAATGCAGCTTTCAACATTTCTCTAACCAAGTTGTCTTTCGTATAATAACTCAATGACCAGGTATATCTTGATTTTGCAGTTCAAATGTTAGATACTTAAGGAATAACTCCATCACCACTTAGAAAACTTTAGGTATCCCTCTATTATTTTTCTTTCTCTCTTTTCACATTTCTTAGTGTTCATTATGTTACAGTTTATCACTATTGTGTGATAATATGATAATGTTTATCTCTCCTATAGATTGTAAACTTCAAGAGTACAAAAAACCCTTTCTCTGTAACACTTGTCAGAGTAGCTAGCATATGTTAGAAACTAAATAATGTTTGCCTGATGAATAAAGTACACTATTAAAGTTTACTATGAATCATCTAAAAAATTTGAATAATGGAAAGGTATGTTTCTAAACCAGAAGTGTAAAAATTATGAAGTATAAACTCTTTCGCTATTAATTTATAAATTATTGTATTAAGTTAAAAGAGAACAACAGCCATTTTATTTATTGAGTTAGTTAATTACTTTCAGATTGTAAAATCCGTCAGTAGGACAAACTAAACAAAAATGGCAAATAATTTTTTGATAAATAATTGACTAATTGTCCCTTTTAAGGTAATGAGTTATATTAACAGAAGACTATGTCTATGGAGTATAGATATAAACACCAATGGGGATAAAAGGAAAGCAAGATAAACTCATATCTTTGTCACTTAAGCCAATTTAAGCATCAGGGTTTATTTAGTTTTGCCCATTCCAATTTATGAAAAAAAAAAAAAATTAGAATGTCACTGGGTAAAACAGGACTTGCCAATTTTACAATGTATCTATGACCTACTATTTACCTATACATGTCTACTGAACGTATTTAAATGACTTACGTAGACTCTGTTGGGATTCAAGTTTATCACTCTTGCCCTTTTCTAAAGAAATTTAGAGAATGAAAAATGAGCACTGCAATCAGTCAGAAAATGAAATATTAGTTTGCAAATGTCCCTAGAACATGCTTCAGAAAATTAGTTACATTTCATTTTCATTCATTACATTCATTGCATATTATTTCATTCAGAAAATAAGGGATTAATGTACTCACTTTATACAAGAACTTACAAACCAAAAAGAAAATGTAAATCAACATTTTGAAAAAAATAACATATTTTATGGCATGTTCACATAGAAGAATATTACATAGCCATTAGAAGTAATGATGTAGAAAAGGCCGGGTGTAATGGCTGATGTCTATAATCCCAGCATTTTGAGAGGCCAAGACAAGAAGATCACTTGAGCTCAGGAGTTAGAGACCAGCCTGGGCAACACAGTGAGATGCTGTCTCTACAGAAAATTTAAAACTTAAAAAAAAATTAGCCAGGCGTGGTGCTGCATGCCTGTAGTTCCAGCTATTCGGGAGGCTGAGGCTGGAGGATCACTTGTGCCCAGGAGGTCAAGGCTGAAGTAAGCCATGATCGTGCCACTGTACTCTAGCCTGGGTGACAGAGAAGAAAGAGAAGAAAAGAAAAGAAAAGAAAGAAGGAAGGAATGAAGGAGAAAGAGAGAGAAGGAAGGAAGGAAAGAAGGAAGAGAAAGAAAGAAGGAAGGAAGAGAAAGAAAGAAAGAAAGAAGGAAGGAAGGAAGGAAGGAAGGAAGGAAGGAAGGAAAGAGAAAGAAAGAAAGAAAGGAAGGAAGGAAGGAAGGAAGGAAGGGAGAAGAGAAGAGAAAAGAAAAAAGAAAAGAAAGAAAGAAAGAAAGGAAGGAAGGAAGGAAGGAAGGAAGGAAGGAAGGAAGGGAAAGAAAGAAAGAGAAGGAATAAAAAGAAATAATGACATGGATATGCCAATAATTTAGGAAAGGAAATATATATTATAAACTCAAAATGTTAAAAAAAAGTATGTATTGGATATAATCTTTTCATTAAAGGGGAAGAACTAGAGAGATAAGGAGAAGAGGAGAGGAGAAAGAACAGGAGGGGGAGTATGGAAGAGAAAGAAGGGGAGAGAAGAGTAGAGGATACAAAGGTGTTAAGAGTAAAAGTTTCAGTTCCTTGGTGCCTTGATGAAAGTCTAGATTTGCCCCTTACACAGAACTTGGATCAAGTTACTAACCTCAGTTTGTCTTCGTTCCCTCATTAGCAAAATGGAAATGATAATCATAGTATTTCCTTTACAAGGTTGTTTTGAAGTCTAAGTGAGTTAGCGTATATGACAAATCACTTAGATTTGTGGCTAGGAAACATTTTACATTACAAATTATAAGCTATTATAAGCAATGGTTTCAAAGAAAGAGCAACTGGAAATACACATTCCAAAGAAGTAGAATCTTGAGGTTGTGGAATTATGTTTGTCAAACAAGGATTTGGACTCTGAGCCAAACTGCCTAAGTTGAAATCCTGCCTCTGTCTCTCAAGAGCATTCTGTCTTGGGATAGATTATTTAAACCTTTTGTCTCTCAATTGTCACATTTGTCAAGTGGAGAAACAAAAATAACTATCTCAGAGAATTAACTGAGCTAATGAATGTGAAGTGAACACAGTGCTTGGCCCATAGTAAGAGCTGCAAGAAAGCCCCCTCATATCTATATACTTTCTCTTTAAAAAGGCAATAAGGTTTTTTGTTTTTTTTTTTTTTTTCACATGATTGCATGTGTAAGGTGTATTGGAAAGAGTGCATGCATGTGTTTTAAGAATTTTAATTGGCTTATGTAATGAGTCTTTCAAAGTTGAAAGGTTTAGCAAAATTCCATCACAGTGTAAACATTTATATACTCTTGGCATTTTTTTGTAAAGGTTTGGCCTATATAAAAATTTTTCATTATTGAATTGTCTCTCCTTCATAATTTTTTTTTTGCAATTTGGACTTTTCTTATTGTTAAACTAATATTTATTCATTTCCTCACTCTTCATTTCTCTGAAACACCTCATCCCTCAAAACTCGAAGGACCACAGAGGAAGTGTTGAATACCTGTTTCTCTATTTTTTAAAGTTTAAGAAAGTAGGCATTCAGACCTGCACCCTCTGTTTAAGATCTATGCGGCATCTGAAAATCATGTCTTCTGATCTCAGGATAATCTTTCTTGCCATGAAAAAGATGTACTTTACATTGAAAACTTGAACTAATCTGTGTAAGCTTTTCATTCTAAGAAAAGTCCTTATTCACATCATTGACATAATTCCTAGGTAAACCATAAGGGACCTTCTTACTTAATTTTGCCTATTTTTGTGCTTGGTACTATTTTGGAATCTGAAAATACAACAGTGAATAGCTCGAATAAGGGCCCTGTCTTCAAAGAGCTTGCAAATTAATGAAGAAAAGACAATTATACCAATAGAAAGATGAAGAACACATAGAAACTGATTTAAAAAAATTTTTAAATGTCCAACACACACACACATAGTTTTAAACTCACAAACATCATTTAAAAAATAAAATATCATCTTTACCTATCCAGTTCAACACAGAAAATAAATAACAATATGATTTTTGTATAAGCAAATAAATGAAAAAGATATCTAAATATCCAAAAAGAGAGAAATGCTCAAATGAATTATGGTGCACTCACACAATGAAAAATTATGCAGTTCTCTTCTCTGAGGGAACATGAGATTAAGTAGTCACAGGATTCTACCCTTTGGGCATATCAGTAGTAGCATTATGAATTGGATATCATTTCAGCACATTTAAGACTGAAGCAAGAAATAGATCTTCTCAGTTAGCCACCATGTGTCGCCTGATCCTATTTATAAGGCTCTTGAACATTAAATGGCTCTTTGAAAATAGTTTTTTTATACCTTAAGTGCAACTTGAATCAGAAACATACATATTTTGTAGCTATTTGAATCACAAAAATGATTGAGTTTTTGTCAGTTTAAGAGGGATTATCAACTGTGCATATTATATCTTTGAAATGCCAATGGGCTCTCTTCTTTGGGTTTTTACTAGAAGAAGAACATACAGTATTGTCAGATATGATTTTGTTTGCATCTCAGCTTTGACCATGCATTACCTTTGCAAATATCTACATTCACTTTAGTATATTTTACTTATCGGTAAAATGGCGATTACAGCGAATAGTTTTAAAGTATTGAACAGATTCAGATTTATAGAGCATGTAGAACTGTATTTGTCTCACAGTTAACATTGTGAAAATAAGTTTATTTCTACCTCTTATTTTTTCCTTTATGGCTTCTGCATACCTGATGGGAAGACCAAAAGATGTTGAGCTTTGATTGGAAAATTAAATCTTCCAAAAGGAAGAAAGCAAGATGGAACCCGGGTGGGGGAGGGAGTTGTCTTTTGCAGTGGCAGAGTTAGGCCCGCTTCAACTCCTAGCAACCAGAGAACCTTCACGTTATTCAAGACAGAGCTCAAAGGAGTCCATATAATTGATTAAGGATAAGGAAGTACCTGGTAGCAAATAGCGTGCCAGGCAGATATAAGGGAACACAGACAATTTTGGACCCCAACTATCTGGGTAATCCAGAATCACCACAAAGTCAGACAAGAAATTTGAGTCCAATCTGTCATTTAAGTAGCACATTGATGTCTTGAGTCTGTTTTGGGCTGCTATAACAAAGCAAAATAAACTTGGTAGCATTTTGACAATGGAAATTATTTCTCACAGTTCTGGAATCTAGAAAGTCCAATATAAAGTCACTTCCATATGTGGAATCTGGTGAGGGCCCACTTCCTGATGCAAAGACAGCCATTTTCTTATGTCCTCACATGATGGAAGGGGCAAGGCAGTTCCCTGGGGTCTCTTTTATAAAGGCACTGATCCTATTCATGAGGCTGTATTCTCACCTAATCACCTCCCAAAAGGCTTTCTCTTCTAATAGCATCACATTATTGATTTGATTTCAACATATAACTTTTGTGGGGGACACAAATATTCGAACCATAGCAATGTCTTTTAGAAAAAGAATAAAAATAAACAGTATATGTGGCACTTACATATGAAAAAAAGTAGTAAAAGTGGTATACCTGAATGAATGTCTGAAGGTTAAGAAATACTCTCCTAGTCAAAAGTCACGATGGAGGGGTTGAGAGGGAAAGCAGTGGGATATTCCTGAGCCAACATTTAATTAGAGCTGTTATCTGGTTTGGCTGTGTCCCCACCCAAATTTCACCTTGAATTGTAGTAATCCCCACGTGTCAAGGGTGGGGCAAGGTGGAGATAATTGAATGATGGAGGCAGTTTCCTCCATACTGTTCTCATGGTAGTGAATAAACCTCATGAGAGCTGATGGTTTTATAAATGGGAGTTCCCCTGCACAAGTGAACTCTTGCCTGCTGCCATGTAAGATGTGTCTTTGCTCCTCCTTCACCTTTCACCATGATTGTGAGGGCTCCCCAGCCATGTGAAACTATGAGTCCATTAAACCTCTGTCTTTATAAATTGCCCAGTCTCGGGTATTTTTTCATAGCAGTATGAAAATGAACTAATACAAGCTGCAATACATTTATTGCTCCAAAAACTACTTAAGTGCTTCTGATTTAGCACCCAGCATAGTGCTATGCACAGAATATATATCTGATTACATGTTCCTTTCTCAGTCTATTGACCCTTGTCCTGTTCCTTGGCATTTTAAATGTCCTCCATTGGTGATTAGACCATCTCACTACATCTGTCAAAAGGGCTATGACCTCAAAGACTGAATCTCATGTCTTCTCCTGGTCGTCACTGCCAAGGTCTTGACAATTCAGAGAACTGTCAAACTTCATCAGAAACTTTCCCAAATTGCACACTTTTCTAAACCTTCAATAGGATAGGCAATTCTCTACTTCAATCTTAGACTATTACTCTGAAAAATCTTAAAGACAATCAGTGATACTAGGACCTTTCCATTTGAAGAAAAGGGAAGTCAAACTGGCAAAACAATAACTACCAAGACAGACATTGCAACAGGCTGGAGATCCAATGGTGAAAAGCAAATGCAGAGATGCAGAGTTTCTGCTGGCATCTGGAAATCAAACATCCCAAATATAATTGGACACATAAGCATACCCAGAACCTAAGAAATCATTATGACTAATGATAAAAAAGGAGCACTAAAATATGCTATGACCTCTTGTCAATTCAAGTACAGAATGGCCTGGGCTTAGGAAAAACACCACCTAAAACATGCAATTCAGTAAATGGAATAGATCCTTTAAGTCTTTATTATTGAGAATTCAGGGATGTTAACTGTGGGGAAGGAATTAAGCTGGTTTTGCATGTGTCTTCAGTGTGACTGCAAATATCTCTATTGTAGAATAAATGAAAAGGGAAGATAACATTTGTGAAGTGACCATTATGTACCAAACATTTTGCACAAATTGTCATTTTATTTATTCATTTAATAAATATTTATTGAGCACATAACACATTATTATAAGCCAGGGGATATCAAAGTGAAGAAGACTTTGCCTCAGGTAGCTGAGATTTCAATGAGAAAGATAACAAATAAAATAATAAATATACAATACAATTTCAGGTATCAACAAGTACTATGAAGATAAATAAAGAAGGGTAAAATTAAGGAATGGGCCGGGTGCAGGGGCTCATGCTTGTAATCCCAGAACTTTGGGAGGCCAAGGTGGGAGGATCACGAGGTCAGGAGTTCAAGACCAGCTTGACCAACATGGTGAAACCGCGTCTCTACTAAAAATAAATAATTAGCCAGATGTGGTGGTGCACGCCTATAATCCCAGCTACTCAGGAGGCTGAGGCAGGAGAATCGCTTGAACCCAGTAGGGGGAGGCTGCAGTGAGCCAAGATTGCGCCACTGCATTCCAGCCTGGGCGACAGAGAGAGACTACATTCAAAAGAAAAAAAGATTAAGGAGTGACTGGGAAGATAGGCAGCTGTACACACACTGTTAGGGAAGGCCACATGAAGATGTGCTTTTAAGCTTACTGTTGAAGAAATTCATAGAGTAGGCCAAGTAAAATTGTAACGATATTTTCCAACTATGGGAAAAACAGATGCATAAGCCATAAGGCAGGAATGAGCTTGGTCTAGTCAAGGAAGAGCAAAGAAGCCAATATTGATGAAGTCGACTGTGTGAAGGAAGAAATGATAAGAAAGAAGCTAGGATTGCCAGGCAGGGAAGAAATGATGAACTGAGATATACTTCCCAGCAGGAACTTTGGATCACCTCATCTGCACAATTGTGGGGAAAAGAAAGAAAGATCAGACTGTTACTGTGTCTATACAGAAAGAAGTAGACATAAGAGACTCCATTTTGTTCTGTATTTGAGATGCTGTTAATGTGTGACTCTACCCCCAACCTTGTCCTTGCAAGAGACATGTGCTGTGGTGACTCAAGGTTTAAAAGATTTTGGGCTGTGCAGGATGTGCCTTGTTAAACAAGTGCCTGAAGGCAGCTTGCTGATTAAAAGTCATCACCATTCTCTTAATCTCAAGTACCCAGGGATACGCACACTGCCAAAGGTCCCAGGGACCTCTGCCTAGGAAAGCTAGGTATTGTCCAAGGTTTCTCCCCATGTGATGGTCTGAAATACGGCCTCGTGGGAAGGGAAAGACCTGATTGTCCCCCAGCCTGACACCCATGAAGGGTCTGTGCTGAGGAGGACTAGTACAAGAGGAAAGAAGGCCTCTTGGCAGTTGTTGGCAGTTGAGATAGAGAGAAAGCATCTGTCTCCTGCCCGTCTCTGGGCAATGGAACATCTCGGTATAAAACCCAATTGTATGTTCTGTTTACTGAGAAAGGAGAAAACCACCTTAGGGCGAAAGGCGGGACTTGCACAATGCGGCTCTTTATGCACTAAAAAGGTTTATGGAGATGTTTACATGTGCATATCAAGGCACAGCACTTTTCCTTAAACTTATTCATGTCACAGAGATCTTTATTCATATGTCTTACTGCTGACCTTCTCCCTACGATCATCCTATTATCCTGCCACTTCCTTTTCTTTAAGATGGTAAAGATAATTATCAATAAATACTAAGGGAACTCAGAGACCGGTGCTCTTGTGGGTCCTTGGTATGCTGAGCGCCAGTCCCCTGGGCCCACTTTTTCTTTCTCTATACTTTGTCTCTGTGTCTCATTTCTTTTCTCAAGTCTCTCGTTCCATGTACCGAGAAACGCCCACAGGTGTGGAGGGGCAGGCCACCCCTTCACACAATAATCTGGTGAGGGGTTCTTTCTGATCCTAGATTCAAAACATGCAGAAAGCTGATCTCAAAGTTATTAACTGTCTTATTATATATGATTTTGAATGAAACAGAGAGCTAGACAGAGATGGACAGAGATAAATAAAATATTAGAACCCAGATTTTAAGAAAGCACATCTAACACCCTAATTTCACTGTACTACATCACCTAAATTACATCCTGAGTTATTCAGCAGTATGAATTACAGACCATTTATAACAAATTCTCTTTTAAAACTTTAAAATAGGCATTTAGGCAACTTGGTTCTATTCAACACATAATTATCAAGACTAGGTATGTCTCCAAATGGGAAGAAAAGACTCAAGAGATCCTTTGCATCCAAGGAATTTTCAGTCTTTATGGAGAATTCAAGAGTAGCTGGAATCGTTTCTGAAGTCAAGGCAACTATAGATACAACAGAGACACTGACATGGAAGATAAAGCCTGTGGGGGCTGGTTAAAGAAGCTGGGGCGAGGGAGTCTCAAAAATTAAATGTTGCAATTCCCATAAAAACAACAACTTCTTTTTCCTGCGATTAGCAGTCTATTTTAAAAAATACTAATTTCCATATGGAAAAATAAGCAAGAGTATTGAATAGAACCACGCAAAGAAAAATAACACAAGTTATTTTGGGAAGGCATGGTGGCTGATATGGTTTGGCTCTGCGTCCCAACCCAAATCTCATCTCAAATTGTAATCCCCACGTGTCAAGGGAGGGGCCTGGTGGGAAGCGATTGGATCATGGAGGTGGTTTCCCCCATGCTGTTCTCATTGGTAGTGAGGGATTTCTCACAACAGCTGGTGGTTTAAAAGTGTGGCATATCCTCACTCTTGCTCTCTCTCTTGTTCTTGCTATCATGTGAAAGGTGCCTGTTTCCCCTTTACCTTCTGCCAGGATTGTAAGTTGCCTGAGACCTCCCCAGCCTTGCAGAACTGTGAGTCAATTAAACCTCTTTCCTTCATAAATTATCCAGTCTCAGGTAGTATCTTTATAGCAGTGTAAAAATGGACTAATACAGTGGCTCATGATTGCAATTCCGGCACTTTGACAGGCTGAGGCAAAAAAATTGATACCAGCCTTGGCAACATAGACCAAAAAAAAAAAAAAAAAAAAAAATCCAGGCATGGTGGCATGTGCATGCTTCAGTGACTAATTCACAAAGCAAGATCCTGTTTCTAAGAAAAAAAAAAGAAAAAAAGGAAAGAAAAGAAAGAAGAAAAAAAAAAAAAAGGACAAGTGTCAGAGCTCTGCCAGATATTAAAGCTTAGTGTATGCCATCTTCAATTGAAACATTGTGGTATTGATACATGAGTAAATAGATAACCTAAATGAAGCACAATAGAAAATTCAGAAGCATATCTAAGTTAAGGATGAAAGTATGGTATAAAGAAAAGATGGCACCTCCAATCAATGGGTGTATGACCTTCCTAGGGCTGCCATAAAAATATACCACAAAGTTTGTGGCTTAGAGCAGTATAAACTTATTGTTACACAGTTCCGGAGACTAAAAGCTTGAAATCAAGATGTTGGCAGAACAATGCTCCCTCTGAAGACACTAGGGAAGAATCAGTTCCAGTCCGCCCTCCTAGCTTCAGGTAGCCTCAGGCAATCCATGACCTGGGAATAGCCATCTGTTCCTGCTGCCCGTTCACATAATCTTTCCTCCCTTAGCATGTATCTATCTCTACATCTAAATTTTCCCTTTTTAAATAAGGACATCAGTCATATTGAATTAGGGTCTACTTTACTGACCTCATTTTAACTTCATTGCCTCTGTAAAGACTCTTTTTCCAAAAAACATTGCATTCTGACATACTGGGGGAAGGACTTCAACATCTGTTTTGGGGGAGGACATAATTCAACCTGTAACAATAGGAGGAAAGGTGTTGGGGAAAATAGCCATGAACGAAAATATCCAATCACATCCATACTTCACTTTGGATACTAGAAAAATATCTACATGAATCAGAGATTTAAACATAAATACTAAAATCATAAAGATTTAGTAAATTCATTTAATACATGAGAATGAAGAACACTTGTAAATTTAAGTCAAAATCCAAAATAATAAAAGACCATATGGAATCACTCAACTGTAAAAACGTTTTAAACTTCTAAACTGGCAAAAATTCCTCCACTAAAACCAAAGTCAAAATAAAAAGGAAAAACCACAAAATTTATTTGTAGATTCCATCATAAAGGAGTAATATCTCCAAAAGAAGACAAGGTCTTAAAACTTCAGACGAAACAACAAACAAGAAAATAATAAAAATTAGCAAAATATAGACAGTGAATCTTAACCATATGAAAAGAGAAGGTCAACTTCATTTATAACAATATCGTTGAATATTAAAATTGTCCTGAAATACTGTTTCTTCCTTATCCAACTGTGGCAAAATTGGAAAGTTTTAACGTATATTTTGTTGGCAATACTATGGAGAAAGAAGCTCTTTCTATACTACTTGTAAGAATGTGATGATTCCATCTTTATGGAAGTAATTTGGACATCAGTCATACTGAATTAATAACCATTCAATAATAATTAATAAATATTAATACCTCAATTATCATTCAATAATAATTACTAATATCAACTATTCAATAATAATTGAATAATAATATTCAGTAATAGTTATTATTGGATAATTATTAATATCCTAACAATTAGGACATTATACATGTATTTACCATTTAACTTAAAATATAAATTTTGAAGTATAGTCAAAAATATAAAATGATTTATGTATAATGTTCTTCACTGAAATATTATTGATATGGCAAGTGTCTATTAATAGGAAGCTGAGCAAAGCATAACATGCAATGAAACAATTAGCAAAAGATCTGTATACACTGATATGGAGTAATCTTCAAGATATTTGTGCCGTATAGTAAATAAGGTCTAGAATATGATATATATATATATATATAGTGATTCTTTTGTGTAATAAAAGGGATGAAATATGTATTTGCTTTTTTTTTTGCAATGAGAAAGGGGTAGCAAAAATAAAGAACAAGAAAAGTGGTTATAGGAGAAACTAAAAACAGGGAGTCAGATATTTTCACAATATAAATCAAACTTTTCTGAATATGGTCTTTATTTCAGATGTGTATTACTATGCACATCTATTTTACATTGATGTGTTTACAAACTCAAAAATGAAATTAAATTTAAAAGACAATCACTAAGAATTGTAAACCAATTGAAGTGAATGTATCCATGTATTGAGTTGATGACCTAATCAAAAACCTGAATTAAAGTTACTTAAAAACATAGTATAGTACAGTATTTTGACTATATATCCTCTGCAGCCAATATTTAAAGAACAATAAAATCTGAAAGGAAGTCTTAAAATCAATGTAGTAATCTAACTGTTCATAGAATTGTTGATGCTATTATTTTATAATTATTTTACATATGTTACAGGACAACGCAAGTGAATAATTTTCCTAATGTTACTAGAAATCAAGCTTTTCAGAGTAATAAAAAAATAATTTAAAGAAGTTAAAAAAAACTGTATTAGTAAATCTGAATTAAAAATATCAGTATATAATCATATTTGCTGTTAAAGAAATATGTATTTTATAGCCCTAAATCAGTGAGCCTAACCATCACTTAGTTGTGTCCCTGAATAGTATTCTTCAATGGAATCCTGAGTCCTTGAAGATAACGCTGGCTATTTTTTTTGTACCCAAAACAAGGAAGCTAACAAAGACTCATGAGTTATCAGAATAACCCAAGGACCAAAATCAAGAAGTATCTTTATTTTGTGCATCAAAAAGAAAAGTCTATGGAACCGATTGAAATGTATTTTTAAATCCTCATTTCTTCACAATGATTTTAAATTGAAATTAAAAGAGTAGTAAAATAATTTAATGAAAATACGTACATATATACCTGCAGAGATGTACAGCATGCATCTCAATAAATGTCATAAAGAAATTAGGACACCAATTCCTTTCTCTGAGTATCAGCAATTAAAAGAAAAGAGTTTAGTACAAACTCTTTATACTTCCTTTTTCTGTAGAATATATACTGAAAGATAACCAAGTAGTCATAGATGAAGTGGGAAAATTGTTCTTTAAATAGGAATTACATTTACTAAATGTGGGAATAATGACAAAATTGGAAAATCACCATTTTGAGCTATCCAGTTAAGTAGTTGACTGGGACAATAATCATCAATGGATGAAACTGTTAGATGAAAGTTTAATGGAGAATACATTGTGGTGATCAAATTGTTATTATTTGAACCATGGGTCAATCTTTGCATCATTAAAAGTAAGGAAAATCAGACATTGTTAGTCTCCTACTGAAATTCAATATGAAACACAGCACATCAACCATGAATTAATCTGTCAAAAAGTAAAATCCAAATAGAACCAAGGGCCAACTTCCATGTATGACTGCCCAGAAAATAAAAGGAACAAGTTAAACGACGCAAAAATAAGCAAACAAATAAATGCATTATGCATTGCACTCTGCATAACAACTACTCAGTCTCTGCATTAAGTTCTTTGCATGAAAATCAAAATGGGAAGAATATTCGCTTCATTAAAAAAATAAAGAGTTGTGACATACAAATGTAATGGTACCTTATTTGTTCTGTAATTCATACAAACCAACTAGAAAAATAATTTTTTAGACAATCAGAGGAATTTGACTAGGTTCTATTATATAACTAACTAGGATATTAAGATGTCAATATCTTAAAATATAGATAAAATATCATATAACTATGATATTTTTAATCTGGTAGATGTGATGAGGACTTATCTGATACTTTCTTCAAAATATGTAAGAAAAACATTTTTGAGAAGAAAGGGATAAGCAAATTGTAGACAAAATTGGGATAATTGTCAGATCTCACTCAGTACATTAGTTTAGTACATTATCCCCCAGGTTAGTACCCCAGATAATGTACTAAATATGTTGATTTTTTTAAAATTAAAAACAAAAACAAAGAAGAAATAAGGTCTCTGTTTCTAAACTTTTTTTTTCTTTTTCTTCTCAAACTTTTATTGAGTAGACACTTGCTTACAACTACTGTTCTGTTACATGCGATCAAGAACTGTGCTAATAAAACTGCATGGCAGCAAAATTGAAGAAAATGAATGAAATATATATCGAAGATCTGGTGATTTTCCACAGGGAAAGACATTCTATAAATGTATTCTGGAAAACTACATATATATTGTTCATTTGACCAATATAAAGTCACATGATTTTATTTAATGAGGAATCACTGAAGTACAGCCAATAACCAACAAAACAGTGACCAAAATACTCCATGCTGTTTATATGACAATGAGTAAACGCAAAAAAATTAGGAGGCCACAGGATCCTGGGATGGAATGGAGAATGTGACAAAATACAATCTAATTATATTACAAATGTATGAAACAACTTCCCTGAAGGGTTTGGAGGAAAGTTGCTAATCTAAGTAACTTTGGAAATGAGTGAAGTCTGGAAGTCTAAAGGCAAAACAAATTATACATACGCAGTGGACTCTAGTTGATGAAGCTGTTTCCCACAGAGATATGGGTTAACAGTTCTTATCCTGCTTTACATGTATACTGTGATTGAACAATTAAGTAAATGAATGGCAGATGGTGGAAGCCAGCTTTCTCACTGTAGGAGTGTAGGTTATAGATAAGCAAGTGAAACAGTCTAGAATGATCTATGTTGTAAGGGATTACTCATAGACATCTGTATGAATTTATATCTAGCTCAATATAAATACAGATGGTTACACATAGAAATATTTATAGATATTTGTATACACACAGGTTAGTAAACACAAATACATATATCCTTGCTTTGTCAGCTGAGTGAGTCTGAAAGCAATGACACCCCAGAAGCAAGGAGTTCATCTGGAACTGAGATTGTGGTTTGTAGTACCATTCTCTGATTAATGAAACTGGGGTTCCTTGGGAAAATACTTGATTCTAAGAACAGTGGCTGCCACCCTTCCTGTGCAGAGATCCTCCTGCAGGGATGTGTTCTCTCCACTCCACATCCAGGGAGGTCTCCAGGAATCTGGTCACTCACTCTCCTGAATTAGTTTAGGCCATCTCCCCATCCCTGTGCAGAGAACTTGGGGCCCAAGAGGTTTCCCGGCTCCACACCTAGGCACACCTCTGGGTGCTTAGTGGTTGCCCAATGGATTCTCCCTTGGCACTGGTGCTTGTGTCTGCTGTCAGGGGACCTGTAGTTGGACTTGTCAGGCCTGGCCCCACCCTTTTTGGCCACCTCCTCAGGGCTGAACAAGGAGTACAGACCATTGCACTTCATAAATCAGCTCTTACCTGAGGCAAACAGAGAGCTTCTTCCCGGAAACAAGTATATACCCAGCCATGTTGGCGACAGCTGGCTCTTACCCATAACTGCCATCTACTGGCTTGTAGGTCAAACTGCACAACCTTATATTAAACCTGCCAACAAAGTGCACAGGAGTGTAGAAACAAAGCCAAAAGACTCTACCCAACATTCTCTACAGTAACAGCCCCTAGAAAGGGGGTGGAAGAAGGGAAAGGAAAAGAAAGAAAAAAAAAAAACAATTAATTGGAAAGAAACACAAAGAAAACATCATATTCATATGAAAATCATTATAAAAATTAGAAGTACCAGCTTCTCCCAATGAGAAGGAATCAGAGCAAGAATTCTAGAATTCTGCATCTGAATGTACTGACAATATCAAAAAATCATTCTAGCTCTCTAGGTATGGTCCCTAGCCAAAATGGAAATTCCGAAATGACAGAAAAAGAATTCAAAGCATGTATTGCAAAAAAACTCAACATGACAGAAGGTTGAAAATCAACACAAAATACTTCTAAAGCAATCCGGGAAATGAAGGAAGAGATATATATCATAAAAAGAAATCAATCAGAGCTTTTGGAATTGAAAAACCCACTTCAGAAAATTCAAAATGCAATTGAAAGCTTTATCAACAGACTAGATCAAGCAGAAGGAAGAATTTCAGAGCGTAAAGACTGGTATTTCAAACTAATCGTATCAGACAAAAACAAAGAAAACATTTTTAAAGATGAACACTCTTTGAGAAATATGGGATTATGTAAGGCATCTAAATCAGTGAATTATTGACATTCCTGAGAAAGAAGGAGTAAAAACAAACAACCTGGAAAATATATTTGAGGGAATAATTCAATATAATCTTCCTAATATTGCTAGAGATGTAAACATCCACATACAAGAAATCCAGAGAACATCTGTGAGATACTATACAAAAGGAACATCAAGTCATATAGTCAACAGAGCGTCCAAGATCAATAATAAAGACAAAATCTAAAAAGCACCTTGAGAAAAATGTCAATCACATACAAAGGGAATTTCATCAAGCTGACTGGGCTTCTCAGCAGAAGTCCTACAAGCCAGGAGAGACTGAAGGCCTACTTTCAGCATTCTTAAGGAATAGAAATTCCAAGCAAGAATGGCATATCCTGCAAAACTAAGCTTCATAAGCAAAGCAGAAAAAAAATATTCTAAGACAAGCAAATGGTAAGGGAATTTGTTACCATTGGAGTAGCCTTACAACACATCCTTAAGGGAGTTCTAAACATGGAAACAATAAATGATACCTGCCATCACAAAAACATACTTAAGTACATCGCCCACATACCCTACAAAGCAACCACATGATAGAAACTACAAAGCAACCAGCTAACAACTTCACAATATGATCAAAACTTCACTTATCAATATTAACCTTGAATGCAGATGAACTCTATGTCCCACTTAAAAGGCAGAGTGGCAAGTTGGACACAGAAACAAGACCCAAACATCTATCGTATTCCAGTGACGCATGTCACACATAAAGACACCCACTGGCTCAAAGTAAAGGGTTGGAGAAAGATCTATCATGCAAACAGGAAACAAAAAAGAGCAGAAACACATAAAAAGAGCTATTCTTATGTTACATGAAACAGACTTTAAACCAGGAACAGTAAAAATAGGAAAAGAAGGGTATTACATAATAATAAAGCGTTCAAATTCAACAAGAATACTTAACTATCCTATATATATATATACACACACATGCACATATATAAGTATGCATATGTGTGTGTGTGTATATATATATATATGCACCAACATTGACGCAGAATTAGAAAACAAGTGCATTTATACCTACAAAAAGACTTAGACAGCCAGGCAATAATAGAAGACTTCAACACCTCTCTGACAGCATTAGGCAGATCACCAAGTCAGAAAACTAACAAAGAAATTCTGAATTTAAATTTGAGAGCACCAATTGAATCCAATAGACATCTACAGAATACTCAACACATCAACAACCAGATATATATTCTCCTCATCTGCACATGGAACATACTCCAAGATGGCCATAAAGCAAGTCTCAAATAAATTTCAAAAAAATCAAAGCCATACCAACCATATCCTTGGAACATATTGGAATAAAAATGTAAATCAATACCTAGAATATCTCTCAAAACTGCACAATTACACAAAAATTAAACAATTTGCTCATGAATGACTTTTGGGTAAACAAAAAAATTAAGGCAGAAATCAAGTAATTATTTGAAATGAATCAAAACAGAGACAGAACACACCAAAACCTCTGGGATGCAGTAAAAGCAGTGTTAACAGGAAAATCTATAGCAATACACAGCTAAATTAAAAAGTTAGAAGATCTCAAATTAACAATCTAACATCATACCTAGAGGAACTAAAAAAAATAAAAAAACTAGCAGAAAGAAATGACTAAAATCAGAACTAAACTGAAGAAAATGGAGACCCCCAAAATACATAGAAAGAATCAACAAAACCAAAACATGATTCTTTGAAAGGAAACCAAAAGATGATTCTTTGAAAGGATAAACAAGACTGACAGAACACTAGCTAGATTAACAAAGAAAAGAGAAGATCCAAATAAGCATAATCAGAAATGAAAAGGTGACATCACAATCAATCCCACAGAAATACAAAAGATACTCAGATATAATGAACACGTCTATGTACATGAAGTAGAAAAGCTAGAGGAAATGGATAAATTTCTGGAAAAATACAATCTCTCAAGATTGAATCAGAAAGAAATCGAAACCCTGAGCAGACGAATAATGAGTTCCACAACTGAATGAGTAAAAATAAATAAATAAATACATAAATAAATAAATAAATAATCTACCAAATGAAGAAGGGTCCTGGACCAGATGAATTCACAGCTGAATTGTACCAGACATACAAAGAAGAGCTGGTACTAATTCTACTGAAACTATTTCAAAAACTCAAGGAAAAGGGAATCCTCCCTGACTAATTCTACAGAGCCAGCATTACTCTAATACCAATATCTAGCAAAGACACAATGAAAAAAGAAAACTACCATCCAATATCCTTGATGAACACAGATGCAAAAAGACCTCAGGAAAGTGCTATCAAACTGAATCCAGCAGCCCATCAAACAGTTTATTCACCACGGTCAAGTAGGCTTCATTCTGGTTTGCAAGGTTGATTCAACACACACAAATCAATAAATGTGATACACCACATAAAAAGAATTAAAAACAAAAACCATAGAATCATCTCAATAAAAATGGAAAAAGCTTTCAATAAAATTCAACATTCCTTCATCAAGAAAACACTCAAGAAACTAGCTGTCAAAGGAACATACGTCAAAATAATGAGTCATCCATGACAAACCCACAGCCAACATCATACTGAATGGGCAAAATCTAGAAGCATTCCCCTTGATAACTGGAACAAGACAAAGTCTGCTATTCAACATAATACAGGAAGTCCTAGCCAGAGCAATCAGACAAGAGAAAGAAATAAAAGACATTGAAATACGAGAAGAAGAAGTCAAATTATCTCTCTTCACTGAAAATATGATTCTAGACCTACCTGGAAAACCATAAAGACTCCACCAAAAGACTCCTGAAGCTGATAAAAAACTTTAGTAAAATTTCAGAATACAAAATAAACATATGAAAATCAGTAGCATTTCTACACACAAAGATCAAGCTGAGAGCCAAATGAAGAACACAATCCCATTTACAATAACTTGAAAAAAAAAATGCATTGGAATACATCTAACCAAGCAAGTAAAAGATCTCTACAAGAAGAACTACAAAACACTGCTGAAAGAAATCACAGATGATACAAACAAATGAAAAAACATTTTATGCTCATGGATTGGAAGCATGAATATCATTAAAATAGCCATCTTGCCCAAAGCAATCTAGACTTCCAATGCTATTACTATCAAACTATCAATGTAATTTTTCACAGAACTAGAAAAAACTATTTTAAAATTTGCATAGAACCAAAAAACAGCCCAAATAGCCAAGGCAATCCTAATCAAAAAGAACAAAACCAAAGACATCATATTACCTGACTTCAAATTATACTATAAAGCTACAATAATCAAACCAGTATGGTACTGGTACAAAAACAGACACATAGTATAATGGAATAACATAGAGAACCCAAAAATAAAGCTGCATGCCTACAGCCATCTGATCTTTACCAAAGTTGACAAGAAGAAGAAATGGGGAAAGGACTTCCTAGTCAGCAAATTGTGCTTGGATAGCTGGCTAGCCATATGCAGAAGATTGAAATTGGACCCCTAGTTTTCATCATATACAAAGTTAACTCAGAACAGATTAATGATTTAAATGTTAGACTTCAAACTATAAGAATCTCAGGAGAAAACCTAAGAAACATCATTTTTGACATTGGCCTTGGGAAGGAATTTATGATTAAGTCCTCAAAAGCAATTGCAACAAAACCAAAAATTTAACAGTGGGATCTAATTAAACTCACAAGTTTCTTGCACAGCAATAGAAGTGACAAACAGCATAAAAAGACAATATAAAGAATGAAAGAAAATATTTGCAAACTGCATCTAACAAAGGTCTAAAATCTAGAACCTGTGAGAACTTAAACAATTGAACAAGCAAAAAATAAATAACCCAACTTAAATATAGGCTAAAGACATGAACAGACACTTCTCAAAAAAGACATATAAGTGGCCAACAAACATGAAAGATGCTCAACATCACTAATTGTCAGAGAAATGCAAATCAAAATCACAATGAGATACAAAGTCACATCTGTTAGAATAGTTATTATTTAAAAAGTCATAAAACAACAGATGCTGAAAAAGTTGCAGAGAACAGGAAAAAGTTATCTACCTTTGGTGGCAATTCAAATTAGTTCAGCCAAAGAAAGTAGTTTACATAGTCCTCAAAGAACTTAAAACACAGCTACCTTTTCATGCAGCAATTTCATTACTGAGTATATTTTCAAAAGAAAAAAAACTGTTCTATCAAATAGACACATGAGCTTTTATATTTATTGCAGCACTATTCACAATTGCAAAGTCATAGAATCAATCCAGGTGCCCATCAACAGCTGACTGGATAAAGAAAATGTGATGCACATATACTATGAAATACTACACAGCGATAAAAAAAGAATGAAATCATGTCTTTCACTGCAACATGGATGCATCTGTAGTCCATTATCCTAAGCAAATTAACGCAGGAACAGAAAACAAAATATCACATGTTCTCACTTATAAGTGGGAGCTAAATATTGGTTACTTACAAAGGTGTCAACGATAGACATTAGGGACTATTAGAATGGGGCAAGAGGGAGAAGGGCAAAGGTTGAGAAGCTATCAGGTACTATGCTAAGTACCTGGGTGATAAGATCAACTGTACCTAAGCCTCAGCATCACACAATATGCCCAGGTAACAAACCTGCATGTGTGTCCCCTGAATCTAAATAAAAGTTGAAATTAATAAAAAAACCCAAAAATATATAAAGTAAAAGGGGCTGGAAATACAAAAGAAGTTCCCAGAACATACCGTAGTGCTCAAAACTACACAAACTACACACACGCACATACAAACACACACATACTCTCTTACACAACACACAATAATCAATAGCACGGATGTGAAGATGTCCCAAGAGCCAACCGAAGGAACTCTCGGTAGACAAAGATAAAAAAAATTGAGCAACAAAATAAATAAAATAGTATTTACACACTGTTGGTGGGAATGTAAATTAGTTCAGCCAAGGAAAGCTGTTTGGATATTTCTCAAAGAACTTAAAACACAGCTACCCTTCGACCCAGCAATCTCATTACCAGGTATATTTTCAAAAGAAAATAAATTGTTTTACCAAAAAGGCACACGCACTCATACGTTCTACCAAAAGACACATGTATAAAATATAAAATAAATATGTCTGAGTTCATGATGATATAAATAAACGATAAGTAAATGCAGGAGGAGAGACAACCCTTCCTTTCAGAAAAGTTCCAAACAGTTTATGTGGTTACTCTATCCTCCAGGAAGTGGAATGTAACTCCCCATCCTTAAGTGTGGGCTGTTCATAGTGACTTAAAGTACAGACAGTATGGAAACGGACCAGCACAAACACTACCTTAGCCAAGTGATCAAGGTCAACAGCAACAATAAGTTATATTGATAGTTCATACTCTTGATATAATGTAATGAAAATGATTCTGCTCTTGTATTCTTCACGTGAAACCCACATGCCTAATCTAATCATGGGAAAACCATCGGACGAAACTGAGGGACATTCTACAAAATATCTGACCAGTGCTCTCTAAACTACCAAGGTCATCGGAAACAAGGAAAATCAGGAAAGTGTCACAACCAAAAGAAGCCTAAGGAGACATGACTACCAAATGTAATGTGATAGTCTTGATGGTATCCTGGAACTGAAAAAGAACATTAGGTAAAAACTTGGGCTATGTGAATAAAGTATTGACCTTATCTAACAATAATGTATCATTATTTGTTCATTAATTATAGCAAATACACTTTACTAATATAAGTTAATATATGAATATTTTGTCCCAATTTTTCTGTAAACCTAAAACTGTGCTAAAATGAAGAGTGTATTTAAAAAATAGAGCACAGTTGCATAAATATATATTATTTTTGACCTTGAAGAAATCTAGAGATATTTTAGTATAACCCTACCCTTTTATTTTGCATTAGGGAAAACTGACGTCCAGAGAGAATAATAGACATGTGTAAGATCACTTAGCATCCAAACTTGTTCAGAATCATGATCATTTCACTTTATCCTAAATGGTGATACCAGCTAAGATACAAGCTCAGAGTGACTTGAATCCAAAAAGTTTCTTTTGAATATGTTCAAAATCATTTCTGATCCGGTAATTCTTTCCAAAAAGTCCATAAAATTAGTCAAGTTTTACAAAGAATTGTCAAAAATTGATAGGTCTATCAACGTAACATTTAGCACAGCACATAGAACTGATAAATGTTTCCAATGAGTATCACCAAAGGAAAACCAGAAGGTCTCACTCGAGTGGTGTAATGCTTCCATTTAATTTTTGCAGTTTTTGCCTGGGCTACAGATAAAACCCAAAGTTTTCAGGGCTTCAAAGTAAGCAGACTTTAGAAGATTAATTCTACTAATCAAACTGAGACTAAAGTGAATTTAACAAGTCATTTTATTTATTCATATGTAATGAGACATGTAAGTATCTCATAAAGCAAAATACTGGTGTACACATGAGCAACCTGCTCTTACGCTGTAGTAACACCAACATGAAAAGCCATGTGATAACCCAAAGTGTGGCTGGTTGGAACTGGAGCCGAGAGTGTAAGTTGATTGTTTTGAATTGTTAATAGAATGAAACACAATTCCCGCATTAGTCCATCTTGCCACGGAAAACTACTTGTTTAGGGTGTACTAGCAGTAAAATGGTTCATCTTTTCCAGGCTTTATCAATTTGGCTGCATATTAGAATCTTCTGGTGAACTTGGACAAAATGCTGATGCTGAAGCCCCACCCCAGAACAACTGACCTGGAATCTCTGGAGGCAGGACTCAAGTTTTGCCACATTGGCACTTGTAAATAGCTTCACAGATTCATCAACTATGCAGCCACAGTTGAAAATCACCAGTCTATATCCTGTATGTTCCCAGCCCTTCCCCCATACCACTTCTGAAAGCCAAAGAATTTTGTCCAGGAACTTTTGTTTCAAAGAAATATTACAACTAAAAATGACAATGCTAACTTCATATTTTAACAGACAACTCCTATCAGCATTACGACACACATGCTGTATGATGATGAATGCTCATGTTCTATTCAAATCAAGTAAATCTTTATATATATACAATTTTATATCATGCTATATAAGAAAAGGAATTACATATCTGCCAGACATTTTCTTAAATCAGAGCTCAACTCTCACCATCTTCTCCTAGGTCTACTGTAAGGATCACCATTGCTGGAGAAATAGAAATATTAGCAAGAAGTGGGTTCAGTAATTATTCATCTGTAAATTGTTATATTATTATTTTGTAAAGTGCTATTTTTCATGGTTTTCTGTGGTTTCAAATGTTCAGTTGTTTATGCTGTTCCTTCTCTCCAACCCCCAGGGGTACAAGTGGGGTTTGGGAGTGACAAGAGACATTGAGTATGACTCACTCATGGGCCTGTACCTGTATAATTTCTCCTCTTCCTCTCTGCATTACTTACGGTGTGTAAAAAAGTTTTCATATCTTCACCTCAGCAAAGAGGACGAGGACATAGACTAAAAACATAGGCTGTCACACTTTTTGTTGTTGTTTTTGTTTTTGTTGGTTTTTTCTGAGACAGAATCTCACTCTGTCGCCCAGGCTGGAGTGCAGTGATGCGATCTCCACTCACTGCAGCCTCCGCCTCCCGGGTTCAAGCGATTCTCCTGCCTCAGCCTCCTGACTAGCTGGGACTCCAGGCACCCGCCACCACGCCTGGCTAACTTTTTTGTGTGTGTTTTTAGTAGAGATGGGGTTTCACCATGTTGGCCAGGATGGTCTCGATCTCCTGACCTCGTGTGATCCACCTGCTTCCACTTCCTAAAGTGCTGGGATTACAGGCATGAGCCACCGCGCCCGGCCGGCCAGACAGTTTTTGTTGATAACCTCGTTACTAACGTTTTCTGTTTCAAGATGAGAATAGATGGGCATTAGGTTTAAAAACTAAGTTTTTCCATTTTGTAAATAGTTATAAAATGTTATTTTTAAGGTAAAATAATTAGTTAACAAAATAATTAGAAATTTACAACTATTGTTGGTACAGAGGCATAGAAAAGGAATCTAAGATTTTACAGTAAAAACATAAAAAGCAGTGGTTTTATAGTGTTAACGTGGCAGCAGTCTAATAGTGTTAGGACCACAAAATAATCTTTTTAAGGGGTTTTATATATTTTATTCACTACTTGTAAATTCTGTGATTTCACACTCAATAGCTGTATGTCTCCTATGACTGAACATTGGTGGTGCCTCAGTCACCATCCACATATAAATATATATATATTTGCTTTAAATATTATATATATATATATATTTGCTTTCACCTTTCACTTCAAGAGACACATACATCTGACTACTTTTGTACATCTGGCTTCATCAAGCACATCTGTCATCCTTCAGTACATATGTCTATTCTAAATGCATCTGTCTGAATCAGAATCATACTGCATTCTCCCACAAACACAGATTTTCATGAAGCCCAAATTTTAAAATGTTTCAGAAATAAGATATAGAGTCTGTTTTTGGTCTACCTAATTGCCTTTGTTTTCCTTTCAATGTTCTTTCGTGATTTAATTTTTATCCCATGAATAGCGGCCTGGAAGCTATGGTTCTCCCTTTTTCAAACCTCATTGGGAATAACTCTCATTTCAAAGCTGACACCAAGATTTAGCTCTGAAGTTCCTAGAGTCTGACCCTTCGCTGGATTTCATGATTGAAAACAAAAAGAAAGCAAGCATGCAGTACTATTGTTTCTGGCTTTCTTTGTGCAGAATAGTTCTCCTTAGCTAAGGAAACATCAAAGGAAAACATACAAGATAATCTTTAATTACCCGTGAATGCAACCTGCTTTAAAGATAATGAAAAGGGGAAAATTAAGGCCTGATTTGTTTCAGCTGACAATCATTAAGGGACCTTTTGCAATGCTGATCCTAACTGCAATCATATCTGGCATCATTCATTTTCTTATACATTTCACCCCAGTGGACAGTTCAGAGAACGGAAGGCAGAGCAAGCAAGTGGTGCATAGGTAGGTGTGTTACTATGGATTCCTGCTGTGTAGCTGCGTGCATTTGTCTTTATCTGATTTTTCTCCCTTTCAATTACCTCTACACATAAACTCCCCCACCACTGCCCCATCCCCATTGGGTTGATTTATTTTAAAGTAACATCAAGACATTAGATGGAAACATGGCTAAAATAACTGAAGAAACTTGAACGCTGCTGTGGCTTTAAAATGAAAGAGAGAATTTTCAAAACAGTAATGAACTGCTTCCAACAAGCCTTCAGAATCAGTCTCAAGGAGCTAGATATACTCCAGGCTAAACCCATAGTAGTTCCAGCAAAGGTGTCCACCGGGGCAGCCAGCAGTAATTGATTCACACAATACACTCCCTCCTTACCTTCATCCCTCCCAATTCTCTAAGTTTTAAGGTTTTATAAGGGCTAGGCATGTATCCTATACTAGTGCTTAGTCAATCCAATAAAAATTTAGTCAAGTTGCACTTTCTATATGCCAAGCACACGACGTTGCACTGTGAGTACAAAAGGAAATAGACACAGGCTCCGCCCTCCAGGTGTTTATTGCCTAAGAGGAGAAAGTAGTCATATAAAAGATGTATGCATAAAACATTGTAGTAACACAAGGAGAGCTGTTGGATATACCTGATAATTCAGAAAAGGAGAGGAGATGACACACAGATGAGATGAGACTTAGGGAAATAAGCATGGTAAGACTTTTATAGCTGGTATAAAATGAATCAAGTAGGAAACAGAATGGTAAACATGGTTAATAACTCCAAGATGTTGAGCAGTATAAGCACATAACTGTGAGTTGATGAAGGCAGAAATTAAAGCTATAGAAACAGGTTTGAGGTGGTCCTGGGAGACCAAGAAATTTAGAATCATTCTATACATCATAGTCATTTAAAGGATTTAAAGCTTAAGATGATTTCCCAGTTTTCTGACTTGAGTGTTCAAAAAAAAAAAAAAAAGAGGGATACCATTGAGCAAGGGAGTCCAGGGAAAGAGTAGGCTGAGGAGTGAAGATGAGATGGTGAGTTCAGAGAGTTGGGGAAGGCTGGAGACCGCCAATTGGATTTTCTCAGAAGGCAGTCAGTTACATGTGTTTTAATCTGTAAATTAAAGGTGAAGACAGAGATTTAGGACTCATTAGCATATAGATGGTTATAACACTATGAAGGTGGAGTACATTTATCAATAAAAGCATATATGGAAAAACAAGGTAGATAATATGGTTTGGCTCTGAGTCCCCACGCAAATCTCATCTCAAATTGTAATCCCCATTGTTGAGGGAGGGCCCCTGGTGGGAGATGATTGGATCATGGTGGCAGTTTCCCCCATGCTATTCTTGATAGTGGGGGAGTTCTCATGACAGCTGATGGTTTTAAAGTGTGGCATTTCCTGGCTCTTGTTCTCTCTCTTTCCTGTCACCATGTAAGAGGTGCTTGTTTCCCCTTCGCCTTCTGCCATGATAATAAGTTTCCTGATGCCTCCAGCCATGCAAACCTGTGAGGCAATTAAACCTTTTAAATGACTTAGTCTCACATTTTATAGCAGCGTGAAAATTCACTAATACAGTGGACAAGTGAAACCTTAGAAAACATTAGCCTTTGAGGGATGAGATTTGGACGGTACTTCCTTTTGAGGAATGCCCACTAGAATCATTTGTGCTGTCTTTTCAAAATGCATATGCTCAGGTCTTTCTTCTAGTCTGTCACATCCAAAATAATATATCTTAGGTAGGACCTGGCCATAATGCATTTTGAAAAAGTTTCCCATAGATTCTTTTTCATGCTTCTAGTTAAATACTGAAATCGAGAGTTTCAAAAGTTATAGGCAGAAATATCACTGATGTCTTAATACTTACCCTAACCTTGATTTCATGGAAAGTTCTAGGATAAATAATGACTGATAAAATCAATAACTCACAATGAGAGATACTTAAATGTTGCCCAATGAAAAAACTCAAATAAGGTTCAGAGTATACGCAACCCAAGTGCATTATCTTTTGATTCCCGTTTGTTTTAAAGAAACATCATCAATAGATGAGTCAGGAATACCACCGATGGAAGGGAGTTTCAAAGGTGGTGAAAGATGATGCCTGGAATGCCCTGTCTTTAGGCATGTTTGACCTAACCACGTGGGGACACTGGACCACTCTGCATTCACGCAAATGATGAAGATTACAGCTGTGACTACTATTATCAATTCCAAAGCAGTGCCAAGAAGGCAAGTCTGATTTAGACGCATGGAGAAGACAGATTACTGGTAGGGGTGACCACAGGAGTAAGAGAAGCCAGGAGGAATTCATGTAGAAAGACTAAATGAGCCTTTAAAATGATGTTTTTGAAAGCCCTAACGGAGTGAAACAAAGTCTATAGTATAATTTTAAGTGAAAAAAAGGCAGTATTCAAAATTGTATATACAGTAAATAAGCTGAAATATATAAAATTTAGCATATCTCTACATTACCACCTCCCCCCTTCCTCCACCACCACCACCACACACACAACACTTACCCAAGATTAGGGAACAAAGTGTTGTCATTTTAGTGGTCAATGATACTCAAATGATAGTGTGTCCAGCATTGGTGGGTTCTTGGTCTCGCTGACTTCAAGAATGAAGTCACAGACCCTCGTGGTGAGTGTTACAGTTCTTGAAGATGGTTTGTCCGGAGTTTCTTCCTTCTGGTGGATTCCTGGTCTCACTAACTTCAGGAGCGAAGCTGCAGACCTTTGCGGGTGAGTATTACAGCCCTTAAAGGCGGCACGTCTGGAGTTGTTCATTCCTCCTGGTGGATTCACGGTCTCGCTGTCCTCAGGAGCGAAGCTGCAGACGTTCATGGTGTTACAGCTCATAAAGGCAGCACGGACCCAAAGACTGAGTAGCAGCAGGATTTATTGCGAGAGTGAAAGAACAAACACTCCACAAACTGAAAGGGAACCTCAACTACCAGCAGCTGCTGGCTTGGGTGGTCTGCTTTTATTCCCTTATCTGGCCCCACCCACATCCTGCTGATTGGTCCATTTTACAGAGAGCTGATTGGTCTGTTTTGACAGAGTGCTGATGGGTGTGTTTACAAACCTTTAGCCAGACACAAAAGTTCTCCAAGTCCCCTACCTGATTAGCTAGACACACAGCACTGATTGGTGCATTTACAAACCTTTAGCTAGACACAGAGTGCTGACTGGTGTGTTTACGATCCTTTAGCTAGACAGAAAAGTTCTCCAGGTCCCTACCTGACCCAGAAGCCCAACCGGCTTCACCTCTGGATGGCACTCTCTGCGGAACTTTGCGGCACCTAGCCCGGGCACTCCAGGCGGCGCAGAGGGAGCTCATCCCCTCATCAAGCCCAGCAGGCGCCGGCCGCACGCGG
>NW_012104176.1:1318844-1387207 GCF_000951045.1 Mandrillus leucophaeus | reverse complement strand
GAGGGGCCCCCACAGCGCAGCGGCGGGCTGAAGGCTCCTCGAACGCAGCCAGAGTGGATGCTGAGGCTGAGGAGGCGCCGAGAGCGAGTGAGGGCTGCTAGCACGTTGCTGTCACCTCTCGGTAGGACTACAGATCATTGGTTTTTTCCTTTTTCTTCATTTTCTATTTTTCAAAAATTTTACAATGAATGTGAATTAACTATACTGCCGACAAAAATAAGAAGAATAAAAACACGTGTTTTCTTGGTTTATGACAGCCATCTGCTTCACCTAGCTGATGCCTACATGCTCATTTAGCTCTTATTAAATCAAGGAATACAGCCCTATCCTAGAAATGTACATTAAAGGCCCTACTCTTACTCCTATGGGACCTGTGTTTACCTCCACCCCTGTCATATGCGCTATAATGAATTCTCTGTTTCTCTACTAAACGGAAGTTCTGAGGACAGGGACCATGTGTGATCTCACCATTGTTGTGGTCCTCCTTCAGTGCTTGTAATACTTGGTACATAGTAAGAACAGAAAAAGCCCAAAATAAGTAATGCAAAATATTACCTACAAAAGAAGGCATGAGGGAAGTGACGTATTAGTGAGTAGAAATTGAGGGAGGATCTGTTTAAGTTAAAACATCCAGAAGGAATATCTCTGAAGCAAAACACAGTGGAACGAGGGCAGGGAAGAGAATTGTCTGCTTGAAACAGTCCTAGTAGGCTGAAGGCAAGGGAAGGTGGAGAGAGGCAGGCTGGAGTCATATGAGAACCACTGAAGTTTAGTAATAAAGTTGTCACCTGACATAAAGGGGTAGGGAGACACCGTCCAGGGTTTCAATAAGAGAATCGTCATCGTAGGAAGAAATAAGAGAGTTTTTAATCCCTGAAAATAGACAAAATTATAAGTAGCAATACAAGGATATTACCTGGGCTCTACAAAGGAAGCAGAGGGTTTTTTTTTGTTTCTCTAGAGTCCTTAAAGTGCTGTGTCATTCTCCTGCTGTAACCTCTTCTGCAGGAAGCTTGGCAGCAGCTACTGCTTCCTCACCCCAGGTAAACTGGAACAGGAGGGAGGACAGAGAGAGGAAGATGGGCTAATAGTCAATACAAGACTAAGCAAACACAAGTTCTCTTGCCTGTCACACAATCCGGAGCCTCCTGCCCCACCACTGCTTTTGAAGGAATGGTGACTTTGTATTCTTTTGGATAAATTTATTTGCAATACAAAGAAGTAGTTTTGCAATACAAAATAAATATATTTGTTATCCTGTTTAATCCACTAACTAAGGAAGTAGAGCCGAAGCTGACAAAATATCTTTTCAGGACAGAACTCAAAGGGAATTGTGTCAACTTCCTGGTTTAAAAGCTGCTTTGGTTTCTGGAATCTAAGAAAACACTTACCTCATTGAATTAAAGCTGCTTTAAGGTTCTGAGTGTCTATCATTGCAAAATAGTATAATGTAAAAGACTACAGAAAACAGGCCAATGACGTGTCTTCTGATTGGCTTTGCTGTCATGAGAGTTATTAAAAACCCAACACACCACTTCAGGAAGATTTTAAATACAAAGGAATTAGAGAATTAACAGGTTGTCTTCAGAACATTGAGAGTAGCTTAAACTGGTCAAAGAATATGTCCTTTGCAACAAAAGATCTTGAAGAATAGCAGGGTAACAACTGAAAAAAAAAAAAAGAAAGAAGGAAACAAAAAAAAATCTTCTGGGTCTAAGAGTCTGAGAAAATTCAGGACCATAAGATAATCAACGATCCCACAACATACTGACGTGTTCTGCTTCAAATTGAAAAATGACATTTTATCCCCCTGAGACTACTCATTTGTGGTCATTATGAGAATTAATGCTTAATATATACTAGAGCTTAAAATATGTTTATGACATTAAAAGACTTGTAAAACTTTGAATTGATTAATCATAGTCATTCATGTTTTTCTAGGTCCCTGTAGGTGAGATCCATGTTACAGATTTTAGTCCTTACTATTAATTTTTAATTTTATGTTCTAAAAATGGTTCCTTGATAAGTTTCATTGGGCTGAAAGAAAGTATTTTCCAATAGTTCCAATGTAGGATGGTTGTCACTGTACCATCAGGGTTTCAGATTTAGAGAACAAAGGAAACTGATTCTAGATAAATGGGAGGATTTTTCCTAGAAAGACGTGATAACATAAGAAGGAACTCACAGAACCTATGAAAACCTGGAGAACCAGGCTTGTAAATGATCAGTCAACAAAAAAATCACAAAGTATTAAGCTGAAACATGCCAATTGCATCACAGCAGGAAATATCTGGCCAGTAGGAAATAAAATGATCTCCAATTGATGCTACATTCTAGTACCACTGTACTAGCTCAAGATTTTAAAACTTCAGTCTTCTGGTCCATGAACACAGGATGAATGTCTTTTCATTTCTTTGTGCCTTGTTTTAATTTCTTTCGGCAATGTATCATAGTTTTCAATATACAAGTCTTTCACCAAACTCTTTAGTTTTTTCCAAATATATTATTCTTTTAGGTGGTATTGTATGTAAATGGGATTATTGCCATATTTTTCTTTTCAGAGAGTTTATTGTTAGTGTATAGAAACACAGCTTATTTTTGTATACTGACTTTTTATCCTCAGCTTTACTATGTAGCAGCTTTTGCTTATTTGTAGGTGGTACATTCAAGACCGCCAGCGGTTGCTTGAAGCTGTAGAATACCAAATCCTGTATATGCTATGTTTTGTGCTATCCACATATAAATATAATACAGTTTAATTTATAAATTAGGAACAGTAAGAGATTAATAACTAGGACTGGATGCGGTGGCTCATGGCTGTAATCCCAGCACTTTGGAAGGCTCAGGTGGGCAGATCACTTGAGGGCAGGAGTTTAGGACCAGCCTGGCCAAAATGGTGAAACCCCGTCTCTACTAAAAGTACAAAAATTAGCCAGGCGTGGTGGTGCAAGCCTGTAATCCCAGGTAATTGGGACGCTGAGGCAGGAGGATCACTTGAACCCGGGAGGCAGAGGTTGCAGTGCACCAAGTTTGTGCCACTGTATTGTAGCCTGGGCAATGGAACAAGACTCCATCTCAAAAAAATAAAAAAGAAGAGATTAATAACTAATAAAAAAAAGAACAATTATAACAATATATTGCAATCATTGTTATAGGAATGTGGTCTCTCCTCTCTTCTCTCTCAAAATATCTTACTGTATGCGGTATTTTCAGACTGTGGTTGACTGCACGTAACTGAAACCAAGGAAAGAATAACCAGGGACAAGTTAAGGACTATTGTATTTATTTATTAGTTCTAACAGTTTTTTAAATGGAATCTTTAGGGTTTTCTGTATATAAGGTCATGCCATCTGAAAACAGGAACAATTTTACTTCTTTTTTTGCAATGTGGATGAATAACTTATTTTTTTTTTCTTGCCTAATCGTTCTAGCTATGACTTTTAGTACTATGTTGAATAGGGGTAGGAAGAGTGAGCATTCTTGCTTTGTTCCTGATTTTAGAGGAAAAGCTTTCACTTTTTCATTGTTGGGTATGTTAGCTGTGGGCTTGTCATATATAGTCTTTATTGTGTTGAGAAACATTTATTTTATGCCTAATTTTTTGAGAGTTTTTATCATGAAAGGATAAATTTTGTCAAATGTTTTTGCTGCATTCATTGAGATGATCATGTTTTTTTTCCTTTATCTTTCTAATGTGTATACATCACATTAATTAATTTTCATAAGTTGAATTGTTCTTATATCTCAGGAATCAATCCCACTTGGTCACCGTTTATGATCCTTCTCATATGCTATTGGATTCAGTTTGCTAGCATCATATTGAGGAGTTTCATGTCTATTTTCACTAACAATATTAACCCATAATTTTCTTTTTTGTAGTCTATTTGACTACATTGTTATCAAGAGAATGTTGATCTTATAAAGTGAGTTATGAAATATTCCTTTCTCTTTAATTTTTTGGAAAAATTTGAGAAGGAGTGGTACAAATTCTTTGAATGTTCAGTAAAATTCACCAATGAAGGCACCAGGCCTTGGGCTTTTCTTTGTTGGGAGATATTTGATTACCAATTCAATCTCCATACTAGTTACACATCTGCTTAGATTTTCTATTTGTTCATGTCCATATTACTCAAATCAAGCTATATATTCAATGCAATCTATATCAAAACCTCACTGGCATTTTTTAACAGAAATTTAAAAAATTCTAAAATTTATCTGGAGCCACAAAAATGTCACAAACCCAAATTGAGAAAGAAAACTAAGCTGGAGACATTATACTTTCTTATTTCAAAATATATTGCAAAGCTAAAGTAGTCAAAACAGTATGGTGTTAGCATAGAGCAGGCATATAGACCAAGAAAACAAAGTAGAGACACAAAATGAATCCACCCATATATGGTCAACTGATCTTTGACAAGGGTGCCAACAATACACAATGGAAAAGAATCTGCTTTCTCTTCAACAAATAGTGCTGAAAAAAATGGATATACACATGCAAAAGAATGAAATTGGAACCTTATCTTACACTGTATGCAAATTAACTTAAAATGGATTAGAGACTTAAATGTAATACACAAAACTATAAAATCCCTAGGAAAAAAAACATAGGTTTTTCCTTCATGTTGTTGGTTTTGGAAAGGCTTTTACGGTTAATACACTAAGCACAGACAAAAATAAGCAAGGAAAATAAAGACACAAAATAAACAAGTGGGACTACATCAAACTAAAAATCTCCTGCACAGCAGCAAAGAAAACCGTCAACAAAGTGAAAGAGAAGCCAACAGAACAGTAAACCATATTTATAAATCCTGTAACTGATAGGAGGTTAATATCCAAAACATATGAGAAACTCTTGCAACTCAATAGTGAATATAGTGTATATAGAAATCTAATTAAAAATGGTTACCCACTTGAATAGACGTTTTTCCAAAAAAGATATACAAATAGCTAACATAGATTAAAAAATACACTATGTCACTAATTATTTGAGAAGTACAAATCAATACTACAATGAGATATCATCTCACACCTGTCAGGATAGCTATTATCTAAGAACATCAGAACACAACAGAATGTTGGTGGGGATGCAGAGAAACTAGGAACTTGTACACTGTTGGTGGGGATGTAAAATGGTGTGGCCACTGTGGAAAATAATAGGGAAGTTCTCTGAAAAATTAGACATAGAACTACTATATGGCCGAACAATCCCACTCTTGAATGTCTGTCCAAAATAACTGAAATCAGAATCTCAGAGAGTATTAGCACTCTTATGTTTATCGCACCATTATTTGCAACAGCCAAGGTATGTAAACAACCTAAATGTCCATAATAGGTAAACTGACAGAGAAATTGTAGTATATATAACAATGGGATACTATTTTGTTTTTTTTAAAAAAATGAAATTCTGCACTATATGACAACATGGATGAACCTTGAGGACATTATGCTAAGTGAAATAAGCCAGTCCCAGAAAGACAAATACTGTGTGATTCCACTTAATGTATCTAAAATAGTCAAAGTTATAGAATCAAAGAGTGGTTGCAAGGGGCTGAGGAGAGGGAGAAATGGGAAGTTACTATTAAATGGGTATAAAGTTGCAGTCAAGTAATATGAATAAGCCTTAAAAATCTGCTTTACAGATTTTTAGGTCAATAGTAATATATTGGATACAACACAGTCAATAGTAATACATTGGATACAAAAAATGTTTCAGAGCAATTTCAGGTTAAGTGTTCTTAACACAATACAACTTAAAAAAAATGTATCACCAAAAAATACAAAAATAAAAGTGAATTTTAAAACTGAAAAGCAAAAAGATTCAAAGCTCCAGGATATGGGTAAAAGTAAGGAGAAGAAGAAATGAAAAGCCAGTCCGATCTCTCACACCAAGACTGTACACAATAGGGGATTTCCCCGAGTGATCGCAGAGTGCTATTAAAAGAAATAATTGAATGCTGATCAGCCAAAAAATGGTAATGGTCATTTTGATCAAGTAGTCACAATTCACAAAAGCAGAAAGGAACTTTAGAGGTCATCTAATAAAATTCACACATTTGACAGTTACATAGCCAGATTTCCGATTTCAAGAAAAAGTGTTAGCCGAAATATTCCATTTGTGCACCAAATAGTTTAATCTTGTTTTAAAAAATACATTTTTCAAACTGTAAGAAACAAACATTTAGTTGTAAATTATACAGAATAAAATGATCATTTGGAAAACTTTCAAAATTTATTGAAAGCAGAAAGAAAAATATGTTATCAATCACGATTTCATGATTCCAATTAAGATTCCAAATAATTCCATGATTCCAAATAAGATTCCTGTAATTCCCTTCTTTTTTATTTGTATGCATATTTCCTAAATATATATAATTGTATATTCTGCCTGTTAGCTTTATGAAAATAATTTTTGTATTATTAATTTTACATAATTTTATTGTGTTATCTTTATATTATATTATTAAAAGCATATAATAAATATGCTTCAGTGGTTGAATAATATTTTATTTCTCAGAGTACTGCTGAGTCTCTACACTGGGAAATTACTACATTTTATCATCGTTAAAAATAAATTTTGATAACCTTCTTTCTATTTTACCTTAAACATGGGGTACCTATAGTGGAATTACTAGATAAAAAGATATGAAGCTTTGTAAACTCTGTGGCATCCAAACCTTACTTGATTTCCAATTGGTTTTGTCCAATATATACCCCTGTAGGCAGGTATGAGAATTGTACATCTCAAATATTTTAATTTGAATATTATAACTTGAAAAATGCATTTACTAATTTAACAATCAAGTGGAATCATTGTATTGATAAAAGTTATACTTCTTTATTTTGTATTTATTTGAATGTTGGTGAGCATTGTAGGATTATTGAGAGATATCACAGAAAGAATGTCAGACAGCGACCTCATTCTCATATCTAGTGTGACCATTTCTTAACTGTGTAACTCTGGCCAAGTCATTTAACCTCATTTTATGCATTTTCTCTCATTTACAAAATAAAGAAATAACCACCACAGTGTGCTGTGAAGACTAAATGAAATCATCACACATAAAATGGCTTTGTGAACTATAAAGCTGTTTACACTATCAAAGGGTTTTCTTAGACATCAATATATTTTAGAAGTTTGGGAGAGGGGCGTCTAGAAAAAAGCTCATCTATTTACCTACTTTCACACAAGTTCAGCATCTTAACATAAAGTATGGAAGTCCCTGCTCTCTGACCAAGCCTAATCTGACATTGTTGTCGCTAGGGTATCTGATTCAAGTTTGACCCTCTCTTCTCACCTGAGAATGTGGAGACAAATTAACATTTTATCATAATTTAGCATAATTATATCTACATCTCAGGGTTTTACCAATATTAAAATTGGAGTGCAGCATTGCAAAGAACGAAGAAAATCATCAAGGATATTCTCAAGGAGATTCTCTCCCCAAGAATTTCTCCCTCCATTTTTCTCAGAGCCCAGGCTGATTTACACAATGGTTAGAGTACCACACAATTAAAACATCGTAAGTGGCAGGTATCAAACCAAGTAACCTCCACTAATTACCACTGAGAGAACCTTCTCTCCCAGTACTATGTGACAATTGAGTCAAGAGGCCCATTGTCATCAACAGGCCAGGACCTTTACTGTAGCATCAGGAAAATGTCAACAATATGTTTTTTTTCCAATAAAGCTGATAATTCTTCGACTTTAAGATAAAGCTTGTCTTGATTGAAATGTGATCTAAAAGAGATGGAGAGCCTTGGAAGAATTCAAGTGTATTTTATTCTGTGCTGTTTTAGTAAGTGTATGTATGGTACCCAAAGGTTAATTTTGCAAAGAAATTAGTTATAATGCCTCCCACCTGAAGGTGAGAGGCAATGGCAAAATACAGCTAAGATTTTCCACGATACTGTCTTTTAAGAAAAAAGTGTTGGATAACATTCCTTGTAGAAATAGTGGTGGATCCATCTAAACTACACTTGGGATTGCTGATTCTAATAGACTAAAGTAGGAAACTTTTATGTTCCAAAACAACATAGTCCAGGTAAATAAAAGAAGAATTGCTATAAAAAGCAAATTTTTTTTGAATTATTTATCCTTTCTTTTTAATTTTTTATTTCCATAGGTTCTGGGGGAACAGGCGGTATTTGGTTACATGAGTAAGTTCTTCAGTGGTGATTTGTGAGATTTTGATGCACCTATCACCTGAGCACTATACACTGAAGACACTTTGTAGTCTTTTATCCCTCACCTTACTCCCACTCTTTCCCCCGACTTTCCAGAGTTTATTGTGTTATTCTTATGCCTGTGCATCCTCATAGCTTAGCTCCCACTTATGAATGAGAACATACCACGCTTGGCTTTCCATTCCTGAGTTACTCACTTAGAATAATAGTCTCCAGTTCCATCCAGGTTGCTGTGAATGCCATTAATTAGTTCCTTGTTATGGCTGAGAAGTATTCCATCATATATATGTGTATGTGTATATATATACACACACACACACCATATATATACCACATATATATACACATCATATATAATATAAATATATATACATCATATAAATATATGTGTGTGTGTATGTGTGTGTGTATATATATATCACAATATCTTTATCCACTCATTGCTTGATGGGCATTTGGGCTGGTTCCAAATTTTTGCAATTGGTAATTGTGCTGCTATAAACGTGTGTGCAAGTATCTCTTTCATATAATGACTTCTTTTCCTTTGGGTGGATACCCAGTAGTGGGATTGCTGGATCAAATGGTAGTTGTACTTTTATTTATATAAGGAATCTCCACACTGTTTTTCACAGGGGTTGTACTGGTTTACATTCCAACCAGCAGTGTAGAAGTCTTCCCTTTTCACTGCATCCATGGCAACATCTGTTATTTTTCAATTTTTTGACTATTGCCATTCTTGCAGGAGTGAGTAAGGTGATATCACATTGTGGTTTTGATTTGCATTTCCCTGATCATTAGTGATGTTGAGCATTTTTTCACGTGTTTATTGGCGTTTGTATATCTTCTTTTGAGAATTGTCCATTCATGTCCTTAGCCCACTCTTTGATGGAATTATTCTTGCTAATTTGTTTGAGTTTCTTGTAGATTCTGGATATTAGTCCTTCTATGTTAGCTTTTCTTCATACTATTCTGAGGAACTATGAGTAGTAATATCAGGTGGTTAATAACACAGGTTCAGGGGTCAGACTGCCTTGATTCAAATCAAAGCATCTTTATACAAAAGCAATATGAACTCGGGAAAGATGCTAAATACACTGACCCTTAATTTTCCTCTCCATAAAACAAGGGGAGTAATAGATTCCATATCTTAGCCTCATCATGAGTATTAAGTTAGATAATCTGTGTAAACCAATTACTGCAGTTCCTGGCACATATTAAATGCTCAATTAGTACTACTGGCCTTATTATAAGAATCGGCCTTCAATAATCTGGGTAGAAATAAAAAAGGTTCCCTTAGTTAACTAAATCTTTGAAATCATAATAGTGGTTTCACCTTTTTGGAAAGTCACAACATATATTAATTTACTAAATGCTTTGAAAAGTCTTGCATATGTTTAACACAACATTTTCTAAACTTAATTAGCTGCGCAATCATATTGGGCTTTTTCTGCATTATGCACATCTCTCCTCTCCAACCACTCCAAATGAATATTTAATTTATTCACGGAATAATAATTCAAATTATCCATTTAGAAGCAGTAACCTTAAGACTGTATTGCAAATGGAAAATCCCATTTCCTTAGGAGTGCGAAGGTGGTCTGGCTATGACATTTATTCTATTCTCTGGTCCATGTTTGGGAGCTCTGGACATTCTCTTCACATATGATCTGATGAAATAGCTTTCTTAGATATAGGAGATATTTTGTCTAGACAAGGTTTAAAATGAGTTTTATTTTCCTCTAGAATTTCCACCTTCTCCAGAGAGCCCCAGAAGTCCTAGAAAAGAGAGTTTTCATCAATGGGATTTTTCATATACTATGCAAGTTTTTGTTTGGATTACCAAAATGAGTCTCTTATGCATTCTTTTACTTTGAAAATGCTAGGATTAACCAATACCATTTTTATTAAGTAATCAAAGCGGGGTGAATATTATTTTATTTTTGTCCCTTAGAGTTCAGCAGTGAACTGGGCTGAGCCAATTTGCAGAGAAATGCCAAGACTTTGGATGATATTGGTGATTCCAGCATGTCCTCAAGGCTCTTCCCAGGGAAGTCAGGGTACAGACCTGCCCTGTGGTTTTATGTCTCCTATTCCAGCTCCTGAGTCCAGAAGTCTCCAGATGTAGATAGATGATAGATAGATAGATAGATAGATAGATAGATAGATAGATAGATAGATAGATAGATAGCCACTTGCAGATATTAGATATTTTCTACCCTCCTTTAGGCTAATTTATAAATATGTAATGTGGTATGAGGGTGAGTGTTGTCTTCTGAATATTTTTGTTCCACATGTACACTACTGATTGTTCCAACCATAGTCCAGACACCACTATGAACACTCAGGAGATTCCATTTTTTTCCTCTACTCAAAAGTTATTGGTGTCAATAAACAAACGTGATATTACTAGAACTCTATGATGTGGGTTATCATGTACCTTTTGCAGTTACAAATAAAGACAAATGACTAGATTAGAAACAGTGGATAATCTCCTGGACCTACTTGGACCAACAAACTATGGCCTGAAGCAAAGGTTATTGTTTCTGGTCTACTTTGGATTATGTGTATTCCTAAAATCAATAGCCAAAAATCAATGTGCGTGATGAGTCTGGGAGTACCAGTAGTAACCATAAGAATGGGGTAACAGCAGTTCCTAAAAAGAAGAAGCTGGTAGGAAATCCTAGATGCCCACTTTGGAGAAGAAATACAATAAAAGAAGAAACTTGGGAAATAGGCACAGGGCTGATAACATAGGACTTAAAGAGTGAATTAGTAAATGTTAAGTGTAATCAAAGACCTTGTTAAGCTTCAATCATGACCCAAGATGGCCCATAGGCTTAATGGAACTGGCCCAGGTCTCCAGTTCAGACTCATCTTGCACCAGTCCCTCTGGTTCTTCTGTTTCAGCCACATCATGCTATGAATCCCACCAAATCACCGCTTTCATATCTTCTTTCAGAGATATTTGGCACATAGATCAAATATCACCCTCCCCAGGGAAGCTTGCTGAAGGTGACTCCACCCACAAGCTTTAAGTCCTGTGACATCAGGACCCATGTTTCTATTGATCACTATTTCACTTCCAGGGATCAGTGTAATACCTAGCATTCTTGGTATCCAATAAATGTTTGTGGAATTGATAAATTAATAAACAAATAATCTAATTATTTCCTGAATATATAATGGTATCTCACACTTCTGTACTCCTGTAAATTCCATGTGCCCCTTCCCAGGTTTTCTTCATGGAAAGCTTTTGCTTTAGTTGTGATGACAACTCAGTGTCTTCTTCTCTGCTACACTTTTTCCAACTTCCCATTCCCTCTCAGAAAATCAGATGCTTCCCCTATGTGACCCTAAGCATCCTATGGATTTTTCAATAATGACAAGTCATTGCACTTTATTGTTAATTATGTTTCTGTAACCAGTTTTCACTGTAATATGAGTTCTTACAACATAGTAATGTGACTTTGCATCAGCAACAACTAGCAAAGTGCATGAAATATACTACGTAGTTAATAAATATTCCTTAAATTGGTGAATGAAGTGAGAAAATAGGACTTTATCACTGAAAGGGGCTACAGAGATTCTCTTATTTTATAAATGAGAAAATAAGAATATAAAATATTGTTATTTTTCTTCCCCATCAACCAGAAGGTGAATTGTGTATCTATTTTGCCCATTATTATATCCTTAAAGTTTAGCACAGTATGTATGTGTAATACAGTACAGATGTGCTAAACATTAAGACATAATGTTCAGGGTTCAGCAAAGTATATATATCCAGTAAATAATGCTTAAATGTTAAGTTTAAAGTCTCAGAATTAATTGGTGAAAATGTTAGCTCAAGAAGTAAGATATTCAAATGCTGGATTCATCTTCTACAGATCCATGTGTGGCCAGTTAAAGAATGCTGACTGCCTTTGTCTTGTAGTTGTTCTCAGAAGAAAGGATAAGTTTCTGTGCATTTTCAACTTAATAAAATAATCCTTCTTTGACTCCATTTCCTCCTTTTTTTCTTTATTCTAAGTTCAATCTTGTCCCTTGAAAGATTCTGGCACAATCCACACTCCCCTAAGATGTAGTTCAAATCCAAATCAAATAGTCAACCATGAACATAGAGCAGCCACAGCTGTGGTTCTTGGGAAGCAAACTGGGTCAGTGAATATTGATTCAGAGCTGGCATAGAAGCCCTGTGTTCTCTTGTCCATTTATAAAATGCCCTCACATCTTTCAAAATTATCCCTAGCATCATATAGTAAAGCTGCCTAAATAAACTATAGAAGTTCGTCACAAGATGTTTTGTAGGCATTGGAAGTCTTTCAAAGAATTTTCAGTGAATTGGTGAAATAGTCAGCATATAACACTAGGTGATAAACTTGGAGAGAAAGGTGTATGTACTGTATGACCTTGATTTTGAGATAAATGTATGAAAAAAAATATTTAGAACCCACATCAAAATATTGAGCGGTTTTCAAGAGTGGTAATTCCCTAGCTACTCAAAATGTCTTCTTTCTATTTTTTTTCTATTTTCCAGATGTTTTCCAACAAGATGTAAAGCTCCTATATCTGGTGAAAAGTATTCTTATAATATTTAGTACCAATCCACTACTCTGAAAGGATATACAATTGGTCATATGTGCGTCGGTAGGGTCTTATTTATTACTTTGTCCTCTCTAGAGGCATTTTCCCTCAGACTCTCTTTCTCATTATGCAATAAAATACTTTGTCTCCAGTCAAAACGTTTCCAAAAAGAAGAAGAGAGAATAATACTGTGGGACAAATTGGAATGATGGAAAGAATATGAGATTCTTGCAATCAGAAAGATTTGGGTTGAGTCCACTTTTGCCCCTTACCAAGAAGATGATCTTCCCTAAGTTGATTGAGCTCTCTGAGATCCAGTGTGTTCATTTGCAAACTGCAGTTGCTAATAAGAGGAAGAAATTGACACAGGAAAAGGAAGTACATAAGTATGTTGAAGGCAGAATGGACTGGGGCAGTCAGTTAAATTGTGAGGAAAAAGGTGACGTGACCGGGACTCCATGAAAGAAATTACTAAAGTTTATTTCATGTCTATTATGGCTTGTAATGTGCTTTGCTTTGAAAATATGCTTTACTGGGGTGAACTAGAGTTAAGTGACAAGTCAGAAAAGCACTATGGTAAAAGTAGTTGGCTTGGGGCAGGAAATTCCAAGCTGAAATGCTCACAGATGCCAGGTTATACACACAGTGACCTAGGACTCAGGCAGGTCCATCTTTCCCCTACGTTATATTAGTATTACTAAGGAACCTTTAAAAACTGCAAATGTCTGGGATAATTCTCAAATGAATGAAGGTGAGGAGGTGAGATTCAGGCATTCATCCTCACACACACACAAAAAAACAACCTTTCCAGGTAGTTCTAATATGCAGACAGGATTGAGAACCACTGAGCTAGGCTATCATCACTCCTACGCTTCTAGGAGTAGGTGGCCCCCATCTAGCTTTGTTTTCCCCATTATTTAAGAATGTGTACAGTAAGAAGTTTCTCAACTGGAAGATGAACATCACTGTTACTCTTTCAATAGCAACTGACCCTACACGTATCTATCAAGGAGGCAATAGAGAGTGGCAGGGATTAAGATAAATTGGTGAGCATATGCCCTGTCTGAAGGGGCATCTGCTACTCACTCAGGTCGCACCCATTGTTGTCAGGAGGAATGCCTGCCTAGTGTTGGAGATTATATTTTAAAAGAGAAACCAGAATTCAAGATTTTGAATAACATCTCTCAATTTTTTAGTGTTGGTTCAATTTTTAGTAACATCGTAGGGGCCAAGAAAGCCATGTCTGCTGGCCAATTCATGTGTGACTTTTGGCTTGATATATAGCTTGGCATCCATCACCAGACCCTTGGAGGGGCTGGAAGAATGGGCTATTTCAATGAAATATAGCAGCTATGAAACAGAGTTTACCTTCACGCCGTTGCGGAGGTAGTTCTTGCCCTTGCAGAAGGGACACAGCACCTGCACTGATGTTGGAAGTGTTTAACTTATTAATAAGCCTGATCACTTGGTTTGGATTTGTGTACAGAGACCTAAGTCAGTCTCTGCAGGGGCCATAATGATAATTTCTAACACACTGGAGGTGACGTACGTAAAGTGCGTAGCACAGCACCTGTACATAGAAGACATGTAATAAATGTTTGCTTCCTCTTCAACTCCGACTTTGCTGCTTTTCTCCTCTCTCTCCCACTCCCACTCTCCCCTTGCTTTGAAAACTAAACATTGGACATGTCACGTTCTCCTTCAGGATAACATTGGTTAATGCCATTGATGGCTGTGCTGCTGCCATCACCTTTTGAGCTTTTGAATAGATGATTTTAACATTTATTAAGCATCCTCTTGTCCTCTTCCCTACCCCAAGAATCTGCAAGATTCTGGCAGAGTGGTAAGTGCAAAAGTGCAAAATATGTTTGAAGAAGAACAATTTGACAATATCTATACAAATGTAAAATACACATTCCCTTTGATATGAGAATTCATCTAGGAATTTGTCTTACAGATAGGCTTATCCATTTCCTCAAACGCATGGATTTGGAATGCTCAGTGCAGCCTTTTTTATGATCTCCGAAGTTGAAGATAACCTAAATATTTATCAAAAGGGTGTACATATTTACACAATAGGATCCTCTACAGCAACAATTCTCAACTAGGAGAATTTTGCACCCCAGGGGACATTTGGCAATGTCTGGGGACATTTTCAGTTGTACAACTGGAGAGATTATATAAGCTTATATATCCTGACAATATTTCTGGAAAAATGTATTTAAAAATTTCTTAGCAATGGTTGAGAGACTAAAGACTGGAGAGAGACTGAAGACTGGAGAGTCACTGTAGAGGGAGGAGTTGCATTTTACTTTTATACACTTTGTACTGTTTTAAGTTTTTAGCAAATCAACCTATTTCATTCCCAGTAAAAATTTGATTTTATGGTTCCTTTTGTTAAGCAAAATGAGTAAAGGTAAAATGGAACTGTGGCCAGTATCTCTCCTCTTTTTCTACCCTTCTCTTCTTTCCACAAAGGCACTTTAGTTTAGGATATGAGTAGTTTTTTGTGATCACAGTGGTCTCCCAGGAAAAGCTCAGCTACCAGTAATTTTAACTTTAATAAAAATCTAATTGAAATGTAAACTCTGCTAGGAAGATTTATGTTTTGAGTTTTGCTTTTCAAATTCTGTTATGTAATAAAAGATTTTGTTGTGCGTAGTGGGATTTTAAGTATGGAGCTTTCTGGAGTCAGGAAGACATTTTTGGAGCTACTAAAAATATGCCAAATATGGAAGTAACTGCTCCTTTAAAAAAATTAATGTTGTCGTGTATATTTAAGGTATACAACATGATGTTATGGGATACATAATAGTAAAAAGGCTACTAGAATAAAGCGAATTAATACATCCATGATATCACATATTTATCTGTTTGTTTGTTTGTTTGCTTTTGTGGCAGGAGCGGCTAAAATCTACTCACTTACCATGAATCCCAAATATAATACACTTTTATAACCTATAGTCCTCATTTGTACATTTGATCTCTAGACTTGTTTGTCCTACAGATCTGCTACATTGAATTCCCTGGCCTGTATTTCCCCATTTTCTCTCCACTTTCCCACCACTGTTTTCTTCTCTGTTTCTGAATTTTGTTTAAAATGTTCACATATGAGTGATACCGTGAATTAGTTTTCTTTTTGTGTCTGGCTAATTTCACTTAGCGTAATGTCTTCCAGGTTTATTCATGTTGTGGCAAACGAAGAGATCTCCTTCTTTTACAGAGCTTAATATTATTCCATGGTATGCATGTACCACAGTTCGTTAATCTATTTGTCCATTGACAGACACTTAGGGTGTTTCCATATCTTGGCTATTGTGAATAATGCTGCAGCAAAAATGGTAAAAATGGAGCTGCAGATACCTTTACAAGGTAGTGACTTTTTTTTCTTTGCATATATTGCCAGAAGAGAAATTCCTGGGTCATAAGCAATTCAATTTTTAATTTCTTTAGGAAACTTTATGCTATTTTGTACCAATTTACATTCCCACCAACAGTGTTTAAGAGTTTCCTTTTCTCCACACCCTCACCCAACATTTATCTGTGACTTTTTGACGCAACAAAGGTCAAAACGGGTGTGAGGCAATATCTCATAGCGGTTTGGATTTGCACTTTTCTTCCTCATTGCTCTTGGGTTGAGTGAACAATTTCCTCTGGGTACTGTATCACTTTACTTGCATGTTCAGAGCAGTCACAAAACTTTACAACAGATTAGCTCAGCAATGTGTACTGCAGTCTCTAGGAAAGCATGAACATTTTTGGTTTGATCTTTAGAGTCCTCTTTTGTCTCCAAAAGTTTCCAATGAACTCTAAGATTAAGAACTGTATCTCTATTCCAAGAGCCAATTATAGCATTTACCGGTTAACTAATGGTCATTACATATGACCAAAAAAAACACTAAAACATTGAAGTCCTGCTCTAATTGGAAAAGAAACACTTTCAAAATAAATAAATTAGGGTGTTTACGTTTTATCAACAAATAAGAAAACAATCTGGGACTGGCATAGTTACGTAATTTAAGAAAAAAAAAATGCCAAAGGATAGAGATGTAGATAGGGACTAGTGCCAATGATATTAGATAATACTGACATATAAAGGGCTATACAATTCTATCAACATTTATATTATGCATATTTACAATCTTTCAAGGCAGGAAATACTTTTTTAATATGCTTCTTCTTTACTATGTGAAGTAGTCTTTTATAGATTGGCCTCTTGGTTAATATCAGTCCTTCCAATCAAGCATCCAATTGTAATTCTGGCTCCCTCCCTTGAATCAGTTTTTGCTAGCTGTATATTAAATATACAGCCAATACCATATAGTTATGATTTCCATCTGTAGAGTCTGATATTTTCAATGGCCCTAGCAGGATTTCCTTTGGGTACTTTGAACAGAGACAAAATAGGCAATCAACTATCCTGAAGCAATTACAAAGCTGGATTGTTCAATTTTGTATGGTGAGAATATTCTCATTTGCCGTCCGTCTGACCTAACATCACTGCATATAAATGCAATAAAACCTATAGGCTCAGACTCAATCTTGGCATCACATATCAGAAAATTTTATCTTATCAAAAGCATTTCTCAGGTGAAATAAGCTGCCTATAGTTACAGAAATGCTTCAGCCATAAATGTGATTGCCATAAAAAATTACATTAGCTAAAGGTCTACCATTTAAAGAGTCAAAAAAGCTATCTAACATGCTTTCTAAAAAGAAATTCTTGGTTTCTGCTGGTAAATCCCAAAATTAAAATACTTTTCAGTGAGCCAATACTGTGAGTAACATAACTATAATTACTTACCTCGTGTGATCACTACAATAGCCTCCTAAGTGTTTTCCTTTAATGGAGAACAGTAAACCATTCCAAACTAGCCTTGATACTTCTGCCAGGATAATCTTTCTAAATGATAGTCTCGTCTGGTCACTCTCCAGTTTAAAACCATGACTCTCACTGGGTAAAGTCTTTGAAGGTCTTCCTCAGACAGCAAAATAAGGCTTCTCATGATCTTACTCCAGCCAGTTTTCTCCAGCTACCCTTCTGCAATTCTTCCACTTTCACCATACACTTCAGCAATACCTAATCAATTGCAGTTCCCCAGGTAGTCCTGCTACCTGATGCTCAGAGCGAGGAATTAGGGGGTGGAGAGAGTGAGGCATTTGCTTCAGGTGCAAAATTTAAGAAGATGACAAAAATCAGTAATAACAATAAATAATGTTTTAATGCAATATTTTAAAAACCAAAATTAATGTAAAAATCTGTAATAAAAGATTGTTACAATATAAATATAATATTGTAAGCATCAAAAATATTATTTTTCTTCTAATACTCATTCCTCTTGCTTGACACATATGTTCTGCATTTGTTAGCTCCACTCATCTTACTCATCTTTTAAGAAACTCCTCTTCGAGGAAGTGCTCTCTGATTTTTCTTTTCCCAGAAAGAACTCAGGGCTCCTTCTGAACTACCATGGTGCCTTGTACCTGCTTCTGTTTATTCATTTATCATCCTGTGTTTGCTTATTTCTGTACCAGTGTGTGTTAGAACACTGTGTTAGAACACGTCTCTATAGACACTACGCTTATTCTGCCTAACATCTCCTAGACACTATGGAAAGCAGAATTCTAAGACAGCCCCATGATTTCCACTCCCACTGCTATTACACCCGTGATTAAGTTCCATTATATGGCAAAGGTGAGGGATCTCACCCCCTTGATTAGGTTACATTATAGAGCAAAGGTGGAGGGATTTTGCAGATGTAATTAAGGCTCCAAATTGGTTGAATTTAATCAAAAGGGAAATTATTCTGGATGCCCCAGACTTAATCAAAGCCCTTGAAAAGAGGGCTTAGGTTTTCTTTGCAGTCAGAGAATATCCTGGCTTTGAGGAGCAAGTGGCCATGAGTTCTTCAGCTATAAGGAAATAAATTCTGAAAAAAAACAAAAAACCAAAAAAAACTACTAAGTGAACTTGGAAGAGAAGCTCAAGCCTCTGTTAACATTTTGATTGTAGTTTTGTCAGACCCTGAACAAAAGATCAAGCTGCCCTGCACTCTAATCTGTGCTCACACTACTGACCCACAGACATTGTTTTAAGTTGCTGGGTTCATACATAATTTCTTGTGAAAAATAAAAAACTAATACCGAGAATATTATACTAACCTCCTAAGTGAATTTCCTGTATACGATTTATCATTAAACTTTTGATCTGTTATGCCACACCTAGATTAATCTTTCTGAAGAAGAGCTATGATTGTATTATTCTCTGCTAAAGACTTCCATTTAAAAACTTCTAATTTCCCACAAAGTAATGAAAAACTCCATAGTCTGTATTCCCAATAATCTTCTTACAATTTGTCTTTCAAAACCTACCTCCCACTACTCTATAGAAACTTATGCCACTCCAATGAAATAATAATTCCCTCTTCTTACACATGATCTAGGCAATTATTGCCTCTATACTTTTGCTATATCTACAAACAATTAAATACAGGATGATAAGTGCAAAAATTGAAGCATGTACAAGGAACCATGGTAGTTCAGAAGCAGCTCTGAGTTCTTTCTGGGAAAAGAAAAATCAGAGAGCACTTCCTTGAAGAGATGTTTCCCAAAGGATGAGTAAGATTAGCAGAGTTAACAAATACAGAACACATATGTCAAGCAAGAGGAATGATTATCAGAAGAAAAATGATATCACATTTGATGAAAAATGAGGCTATGATTAGTAGATATACCAAAACGTATTTTTCAGCTCTCAATCCCAATTCTTTCATTATTATTATTATTTATTGAATGTATACTTTCTTATCTTTAAAGGTAAAAGTTTTGCGTTCGGTTGGATATAAGAAGAGCATATTTTACCCAAATTCTCCCCTGTAAAGCCAACTGAAAACAATGAAGGACATAAAAAGACAGTGATAAATGCCTATAATTGATGTAGAAGACATCCATCCTGTCAATCAATAAACTATAAATAATCATCACTAAATATTGTGAAATACGACCATACTGAAGGAAGATTTTAAAAACATGCAAGTACTCCTGCAGAACATGGAAAGCTAGAAGAGATCTCCATAGTCAGGTGACTTATTCTAAGGGGTACATTTATTGACTTATAAAGTACATGACAGTACTATAAGAGTGTCAATGAGTTTTTATCGAAACCTCAGCCATAGTGGAGAAGGGGCCAAATGAAGATAACCACTGTGTTAGTCAGGTTTGTTGTATATATACACAGCTACGTGTTGCTTAATGTCAGGGATGGATATAACCTATTGCTTCTAGGCTACAACCTTGTAAAACATGTTACTCTCCTGAATACTCTAGGCAATTGAAATACAATGGTAAGTATTCGTGTATCTAAATAGATCTAAACATAGAAAATGTACAGTATAATTATGACATAACAGATAAAAGATGGCACACATGTATAAGGCAGTTACCATGAGTGGGGCCTTCAAGACTGGAAATTGCTCTGCATGAGTCAGTGGGTGGTGAATGAATGTGAATGTGAAGGTTTAACATTACTATACACTACTGTAGATTTTATAAACACTGTGCATTTAGGTTACACTAAATTTATTTTAAAAAATTATTCCACGCCGGGCGCGGTGGCTCATGCCTGTAATCCCAGTACTTTGGGAGGCTGAGGTGGGAGGATCACGAGGTCAGGGGATCAAGACCATCCTGGCTAACATGGTGAAACCCCGTCTCTACTAAAAAAATGGAAAAAATTAACCGGGCGTGGTGCCGGGTGCCTGTAGTCCCAGCTATTCTGGAGGCTGAGGCAGGAGAATGGCATGAACCTGGGAGGCGGAGCTTGCAGTGAGGTGAGATCCTGCCACTGCACTCCAGCCTGGGCAACAGACCTCAAAAAGTAACATAACATAACATAACATAACATAACATAACATAACATAACATAACATAACATAAAGTAAAATAAATCTTATTCCATTGTAGGCTGAGCACGGTGACTCATGCCTATAATCCCAGCACTTTGGGAGGCCAAGGTGGGCGGATCACAAGGTCAGGAGTTCAAGACCAGACTGGGCAATATGGTGAAACCCCGTCTCTACTAAAAATACAAAAATTAGATGGGCATGTTGGCGCATGCTGAGATTGAGCCACTGCACTCCAGACTGGGCCACAGAGAGAAGCTCCGTCTCAAAAAAAAAAAAAAGATTCCGTAATAAATAACCTTAGCTTACTGTAACTATTCTTACTTTGTATAATTTTAATTTTTTTTTAATTTTGGACTCTTTTATTATAATACCTAGCTTAAAACACAAATACGTTTTATAGCCATACAAAAATATTTTCTTTCTTGATGTCCTTATTCTGTAAGCTTTTTTTCATTTTTTAAACTTTTATACTTTTTTGTTAGAAACTAAGACACAAACACACACATTTGGCTAGGCCTATACAGGGTCAAGATCATCAATATCACTGTCTCCCGCCTCCATATATTGTCCTAGTAGAAGGTCTTAAGGTGCAATAACAGGCATAGAACTGCCCTCTCTTATGATAACAATGCCTTCTTCTGGAATACCTCCTGAAGGGCCTGCCTGAGGCTGTTTTACAATTAACTTCTTTTTTTTTAATGAGTAGAAGGAGTACACTATAAAATAATTTAAAAGGTGTAGTATAGTGAATACATAAACTAGTAATACAGCTATTTATCATCATTGTCATGTATTATGTACTATCTATAATTGTATGTGCTACACTTTTATATGAATGCTAGCACAGTAGGTTTGTTTACAGCAGCATCACCACAAACACGAGTAATGCATTGCACTATGACCATACAATAGCTATGACATCACTAAACAATAGGAATTTTTCAGCTTCATTATAATATGTACAGGACAACTGTGTATATGTGGTTCATCATTGACTGAAATATGGTACATGACTGCCTACAAACATGCACACACACACACACACACACACACACACACACACACACACACACACCCTGAGAAGTATCAGAATCTGCTGTCTGCAAGCGGGAGACCCAGGAAAGCCAAAGAGGTAATTTAGCTGAGTCCCCAGGCTTGAGAACCAGTGAATCCATGCTATAAAATTAGCCCAAGGTCTGGAGACCATGAAATGTGATGTACCAGTTCAAGTGGTATGGCAAGAAAAAAGGGGAAATTTCCTCCTTCCTTCGGCTTTTGTTCTTTTCAGGCCTTTAGTGAACTGGATGAATGACCACTCACATTGAGAAATGCCATCTGCTTTACTGAGTCCACCAGTTCAGATCCTGTCTCATTCAAAAACATTCTTATGGACATACCCAGAAATAATGTTTAAACTGGAAACCCTGGGGCTAGTCAAATTGATACATAAAATTAATGATGGCAAGCACACAAACTAACTTTGCAAGAAGCTGGTTGCTTTTGTGGCAAAATGAATGAAAAACCAGAGTGAGTAATCACATACGAATCTACTGATCTTGCCAGTTTACTTAAACATAAACAATAAGCCCACAATAATAATTGTAATGTGTGATTTTTTTGCTGTAGAATTAGCAGACCTTCTAATTACTTGGAATAGAATCATGTTTCTGGCGTAGATTATGTCAACTAAATTAAATGCAACCTGCCTGCTGTTTAGCACCCTTTGTAGATCTCTCTCCACCTACAGTCTTTAGCAAACTGCGGCTCAGAATAAATGTCCCAGATTTAAAAAAAAAAATATGAAAGTCTCTAACATTGTAATTACTCAACGACACAGCCAGGAGAAAAGAGAAATATCAAAGAAATGTAAATAATTTCAAGTATAAATATCAGCATAATGGTCACAAAAGATAACTAAAAATGAGTTACAAGCACTTTTTTTCATAAAATCAAGGTAATTAAAAAATTAATGTTACCCTGAAAGGAGACTTAAAGGTATAGACAACAGTGATTAAAAAGAGAAAAACAAATAAATAGTAAGATGGAAAGTAAGATAGCAATAAATGGAAAATTTAAAAAGAGCTTCAGTTATTAAAATTATATTAAAAATAGCAAATACAAGAGTAGACATTGCTAAAAACATTGCGAACAAAATAGGCTTCAGAAAATTGAAGAAAATAAAACAATAAAATATTTTAAAAGAATTACAGAGAAAATGACAGATCTGAAAGGCAGTCACAAGATAATATAATGTGCACATACTTGGTGTTTCAGATGAAGTAAAAAGTACAAATGAAACAGGAGAAATATTAAGGATGTAGTAAAAGAAAACTTTCCAAAAGTTAAAAAAGAAGTGAATCTAAAGAACAAATAGGAAAATTGTACCTTAGAAAAACTTTATACAGGATAAAAACAAAGAATAAATGATAAAGTATAAACAATGAAAGGGTTATCTAGGAAAAATGTTCAATTTATGCATAAAAGGGAAAAATTCAGGCTAGCTTCAGGCACTTTTATTAAGTTAAAAATTGTGAAATGTGTGAAGAGCAATGTTACATAGTCCTCAGAATAAAAAAGTGTAAAAATGTTTTATGCAACTTTCAAGAACTCTTAGAATACAGCACCCATGAGCTCTTAATGAAAAAAAGTTGATGTACATTCTTTCATAAATCACATAGTGAAAGAAATAAGCCTGAAAATAGGAATGAGTAGTAAATGCACAAAAATAGATAATAAGAAATAAAGAGGTATGGGAATTATGGAATATAATACAAATATTATTTATATCGTAAAATTATGCAACTATAATACAAATCTCAAGGTGAAAAAAATAAATTAAAGAAATTTTAAGTGTGCTGTTTCTCTTCCTTTTTAATAACTGGAGATTAATTCAATATATAAATAATACAAGTTTTAGAAATTTAAAAGTGTGAAGTAACCTATAAAAAAATTAAAAATAGAAATATAGACAAACCAAACTTGAGGTTAGTTTGTAGAAATAGATGTGGTAGACAGGAATGGAAATTAACTAAATACCTCATCTTTGTTGATAGGAGATCAATTTATAGTATCTAAAGTTGACATATACAGAAAAAAAGATTTAAATCTAATTAATATATAAAACTTTAAAGACAATGTTTCAAAACACTAAAAAGAGCACATAAACTTCTTAAAGTAACAGGATGAAAATGCACAAACAGCAAATTAGAGAAATATTGGTTTTAGAAAGGAGAATGTTAAGTGCATAAATAAATTGGGATTACATGTTCTCATTTCTGTGCATATACATTGATATCCACGTATATGCATTGAAAGTTTCTAGAAGTATAATAAGTAGTGACTAATAGTAGCTTCCTGAAAGGCTGAATTAACAAAAAGTTTTATTTTGTAAGCTTTGTAAGCTTTTGATTTGTTTGTCTATTTGGCTATGTCCATTTATTACTTTACAAAAATTAATAAAAATATATATCTATTAATCTACATCATATATAACAATATATATTACATTATACACTGTGCAATATATGTTATGGTACAATATAGATACATTGTGCAATATATGCTACGTAAATGTATACAACTTCTTATTGTTCAATATAATCATTATACGCACCTAACAATATAGACCTTTGAAGAAGAAACATAATCACATTTGCAATATGATTACATTACCTCTATTTAAAGGTGAGGAAAACACACGTGGAGATCAATCCAAGATTATTATTATTATCTTTGTGTATATTATGAAGCCTTTTCCCATACACATATTTTTCTAATAGATTTTATTATATTTCACAAAGAATTCTGTATTCCACTTTTTCATTTGACTAACATAACGTTTATTAAAAGATTCCATATTCTTCATAAGCGTAATTGTAATGTCTGGAAAATATTTCTTAAATAACCATACCATATGTATTTGAGTACATTATGAGCCAACATTTAGATTGATTTAATTTTTTTCATAATTATAAATAATATCACAAGAAACATTTGTTTTCCAAATGATTATCCTTATTTAGTACATTTTTATTAAGGTAGATTCTCAGATGTGGAACCGTATCAAAGATATCAGTTACCATACTTGTGGACATTCTTTATTTCCCACTGGCTAATGTAATATTTCTCTAAACAAAGACACCTTGGCACACTTCTTTACAATGTACTATCAAATTTATATTTCATAGGTGACTAATATCCAAACAATATATGAATATATGAAGTGGATATTAATCAATAAGAGACACTCTAACCAGGTTGTAATCACATGAAACTAATGGTAAGAGGTCTACACTAGAGATGTCCAGTCTGTGATACCTCTGCTTCACGCACCACGACTGTTTACATCAAGATTTTTCCAAGAGCTTCTGAGTTCCCAACTTCCTTAGGTATTCTTTCTTAAAATCAATCTTGAGAACACAAAAAGCGCAATGCAGATTTGTTATTTCCAGCTGCTTTGACAGAAACTTTTTCTCTTCCACTTTAGGAAGGAAAGGAGTAGCTCTCGCTAATCTACAACTACCTCTGGTGAAGAGCCCTGGGGTATATGAACCTCTATGACACCAAACAAAGGGGCAAAGTTTGGCGGAGATGCTGAAAAGCTGAATGACTCTAATGACTACCTGACAAATCTTTCTTGAAAGTCAAATGGTTTCCAAGTCTTTGCTTTCAGCAAATTTGGGGAGGACCTAATCAAGGTGTCAGCTAGAGTAAAAGTAATTTATACTAGATGACTGTAAATTTGGGCAAATATCTCCAAAAGAGATCAAAGAATGGAGTGACATTGCTCCTTCCATTTATGCCCACTTATTTATGTGAATATGATTCCTCAGGGCTTATATCTGTAAAACCCCAAAATAGAAGCAGAACTCAGGCAGCAACTATGTGATTCTTGGTAATATTCCACCCATTGACATCAGAACCAATGAACAAATAAAAGACATCTACCTCACTACAAGATGAATATCCAATAAAATATTAAATTCATGCTTTAACATTGTTAATCAAATGTGAAGTATAATACGTTGTTTTGATCAATGGTGTGCTTATGCCAACTTCAGTAACTCAATGTGGAAAATATTTTTAACATTTAACACTCTTGTGGTTACAGGAAACATTTAAAAATTAAATCTCCATTTATACACATAATATATTTTAGAAACGTATGTTAAGGTAATCAATAAAATCCTTTCAAGCATACAATACATGACATTAGGATTAAACATTTTGGAGAAAGTAGAATAAAAATGCTAGCTTGAAGAGCAAAATTAATGCTGTTGTATTTAAAGCTGTTTATGTATTTTAAATGAATACTGGTGAGTATTTAATAATATGGTATTTACATTGTATTGGAAAAATTTAAAGCATGATCTAACAGTTTTATTTTTAAATGTCAATATTTGCACTATGCATGAAATGACATCTTTGAAAGTGTTTAAATATATGATGACAAATTTCAGCTGCCAACCAAACAATGTAAAAATGTATGTATAGTTTTACTAAATTATTTTAATGATACTCAAATAAAAATATTTCAATGATGCTCTACAAGCTACACTCATTAATATTGATACTTTATCATAATTATTATTCCAAGTGGTATACACAACAGACAACCTCACCTCATCCTTGAACCCCACTTTATGCTTATGATACACCCCACGATGGTCTCACCCCAAAACATTAACCCCATTTAAGCTCTGAAATCATCTGTGACAACCATCAAAATGGAAGAATTAAATGGCACACATTCAGCAAGGCTAACTAATGAACTTTAGAGTTTTCCATTGATCCTGTCACTTTACTCCTTTAGTACAAAGGAAAACCAAATGCGATCAAGCCAGTTTCTAAGGTGAGCATCTCTTCTGCCAAGAAATGACTCCAGAGGGACCACTGATCTCGCCTGTTGCTCCTGCCACTCACAGCCATGGCTGTTGCCTCTCAGCCTTCTAGTGTATTCTACATCCAGGGGCAACAATTAGGCTTTTGCTGTCTTCTTTCAAACATCCAACATGTTTGTTACAGGGTAACATATTCCAGATATGATGCAAAAAAAATCTTTTCTCTTAAAAATTTTCTTGAAAAGATTTCTGATTTTCAATGTCTGTGGGTTAGAGTTTTATCCAAGCAATTTTTATTTGTTCTAGAATTAAATAATGGAAAGGATAGAAATGAAACTGATTTGAAAATATGTATTTAAAAGGTAATATGGAAGATTTACATAAGCCTAAGCATAACAGGTTGTACCACACACTTGTTACTCAAGATAAAGCTCTATTAAAATGCTCTTTCATAAATTGATCTATTGCGAATAACTAAAGTTCTTATTCTCTCAACGAGGAGGAAGAAATAATTATTTCCTTTATGTAAATGGAGATGTATCAAGAGTTTCCTCACAATTAAATATAAGATTCAACCAGGGCATAACTCTCTGGCTCCAAAGGTGCCTTGCAAACGTGTCAAGCTGGAAGAAAGTTGTATGTTATACAACAAACCGGATTTTGATAGCTCTACTTCTTTTTCACCTTTCCAAAATATAGTCATAAAAAATGTAATTAAATCAGGTAATCCAGTTTGAAATTATGGTGATTTTTAATGCTGAGTCAAAAAGATGCTAACAGGAAAACAACATTTTCCATTTCCACCAAACACACACATCTAGAATTGGAACTCTCTACCTGTGCAATATGAAAGAAACCACTCAGACTTTCACAAAATTATTTGTGCACGTAAAACATACACAGCAGTGTTAAAGGTATTGAGGATTCAAGATGAATAAAAACCAGTCTCTCCATTCTAAGAGCTCACAGTCTATAGGAAGCTAAAATTATAAATTGTAAATTTATAATTGTATATTGTAAAAGGTAAATTTATAAATTGTAGTGCACTATGTATTTTAGTGAAAGGAATAATAATCATTTTCTACTGCTGATTGTGTTTCTTCTACTTGATAGCTACATGCCAAGCATGTGATTTAATATTTTTGGTCTCCTAATGGTGTCCTAAAGTAGATCTTATTATCTACTAAATCTGAAGTTGGGAAAGAAAATGTAGTCAATTTTACATAACAAGTATGTAATTATGGGCCGGGCACAGTGGCTCACGCCTGTACTCCTAGCACCCTGTGAGACCAAGGTGGATGGATTGCTTGAGGCTAGCAGTTCGAGACCAGCCTGGACAACATGGCAAAACCAAGTATCTACTGAAAATATGAAAATTAGCCAGATGTGGCAGCACATACCTGTAGTCATAGCTACTCAGGAGGCTGAGGCAGGAGAATCGCTTGAACCTAGGAGGCGGAGGTTGCAGTGAGTGGAGACTGCACCACTGCACTCCAGCCTGGGCAACAGAGTGAGGCTCTGTCTCCAAAAAAATTAAAAGTATGTGATTATAGCATAAGAGATAATAAACGTATGTAAAATGTATAGTGTAGCTGCTAGTACATTTTTAGTGTTTAATAAATGGCAGGCACTCATGGTTGGTCTTGTAACACAATTGTAAGTCAGTCGACAATGGAGCATGTCAGGAGTTCAAGACAAGCCTGTGCTAAAAAATTATATAAAAATTAGCCAAACATGGTCACCTGCGCCTGTAGTCCCAGCTACTCAGGAGGCTGAGGTGGGAGATTGAGGCTGTAGTGAGCCGAGATTTCACTGCTACACTCCAGCCTGGGTAACAGAGTAAGACCCTGTCTCAAAATAACAAACAAATGAAAAGGGTATGGGAGTCAATGGAAAGGGGATTATAAGGAAGGACATTCTAGAAGAGGGGACACCCACAGTAGGAGCTAAATTTTGCATGGACAGCCATGCAGATGGTAAGGATTAGGGTATGAAGTACTCTCTGCCGGACTTTCATGAAAACATGTTGCTGGTTGTCCTTCTGCCTCTTTTCTTACAATTTTTCGTGATTTTTCTTAGCTGGATATTCTTCTTCTATTCACTGGCTAATTCTGAAATATTTCCAGGGCTTCATCCTCAACCCTCTTTCTTGTTTCTTATAATTCCTCAAAAGCGAACTCCTCTATTCCCATGACTTTAAATGCTACCTTTATGTAGATAACATTCAAATTCATATTATCAACAGTAGCATACCCTCTAAGCTCCAGGCCTATATACCCAATTACATACTCCTTTTCTCCATTTGAATGTCTCGTAGGCATCCCCAGATTTGTCTGCTCAAATATGAAAATGTGTTTACTCCTAAAACCTGGATTTTCCCCATTCATTGCCATTAAAGTTTCTACCACTTATCAGTTGCTGATGCCAGGACTCTGGCGGTTATCCATAATGATTTGTTTTTTTCTCAACATGAAATCCATTAAAATCTGTTATTGGTTTCACCTACAAAAATATATTTTGAATCTGTCTCACCTCTCCCATTATTACCATCGGCACTGTTCACCTGGTCCACACGTGAAAACTTCCCTCTTGGTGTTTTTGTGTGGTATGGTTTAAATATGTTCCCCCAAAAAGCATGTGTTGGAGACTGAATCCCCAATGCAATGGTATTAAGAAGTGGGAATATTGACAGTATTAAAATTATGTCATGGAGCAGAGCCTCCCTCACTAATGTAGATAACATTCAAATTTATATTATCAACATTTTCAATGGAGTGGGTTCCTCATTAAAGGACTAGTTTTGTCCCATTCTCTTTCTCTCCCATTCTCTCTTTCTCTTGCTTTCTTACCTTCTCTCTCTGTCTCTCTTTCTCACCCTTTGCCATGGAATGATGCAAGAAGGCCCTCCCAAGATTCTGGTCCCTCAGTCTTGGATGTTCTAGCCTTCAGAACAATGAGCCAAATAAATTTCTGTTTATTACAAAATACCCAGTTTGTGGTATTCTGTTATGGCAGCACAAAATAAAATAAGAAAATTGGTACAAGAGTAACTGGAGTATGGATATAACAAATACATAAAAATGTGAAAGCATCTTTTGAACTGGGTAATGGGCAGAAGCTGGAAGAGTTTGAAGGAGCAGGCTAGAAAAAACTGATACTGCCCTGAACAGAGCAATAAGTGCAATTCTGGTGAGGGGTCAGAAGAAGAGAATGACTGTAGGAAAACTTCTTAGAGATTACTTAAAGTGGTCATAATCAGGTTGCTAGTAGAAATATGGATAGTAAAGGCAGTTCTGATGAAGTCTCAGATGAAAATGAGGAATACCTTATTGGAAACTGGAGCAAAGTCAATTTTTACTCTAAAGTTGCAAAAAAAAAAAAAAAAAACCCAAAAAACAAAAAAGAATATCCTGGCAGAACTGTGTCTATGTCCTAGGGCTTTATGGAAGGCAGAATTTAAGAGCAATAAACTAGAATATCTAGTAGGACAAATTTCGAAGCAAAATATTGAAGGAGCTGTATAGCTTCCTTTAACCACATACAATAAAATGAGAATGGAAAGAAATGTCTTAAAGGCAGACTTTATAATTAAAAGGGAAGCATAATACAAAACTTTGGAAAATTTGCAGCCTGGTCAAGTAAAAAAATAAAAATAAAAAATAAAAAAATTTAAAAAATAAAAAAACCTACAAGGGTGCCACCAAGGGACCCTGTGATAAAGAGATTTGTTGATGGAAAAAACTAACTCCGTACAGTATTTTAAAGAGGTTTATTCTGAGCCTATATGAGTGTCCATGGCCTGGGAAAAGGTCTCAGAATAGCCTGCAAAAGTGCATCTGAGGCAGTTTGGATTACAGTTTGGTTTTATACATTTTAGGGAGGCAAGAGTTACAGGCAAGGACATAAATCACTACATGGAAGGTATACATTGGTTTGCCCCCAAAAGGCGGGACATCTTGAAGCAGGGGCTCACAGGTTACAGGTAGATTTAGAGGTTCTTTACTTTACAGTTGGCTAAAGGAATAAGGCTGTGTCTAAAATTTAGAGTCAGCAGAAACATATGTTTTAAGTTAAGAATGCTGTGTAGCAAGATTGACGGCCTGCAGGTATGACTTAACCCTTGCCTTCAGTGGCCTTAGGTTTTATTTTTAACTTGTTAAATTATTGCCACAAGAGTCTGTTTTGTCAGTCTTGTTTCTATTTCTGGTTAGTTGTGCCTAAAGTCCGAAAGAGAGGAGGTATAATAAGGCATATCTGACCTTTCTTTCCATCATTGTCAAGAATTCTGTTTTTCAAGTTTCTCTGGGGTCCCCTTGTCCAAAAGGGAGTTCATTCAGTCAGTTGGGGGGCTTAGGATTTTATTTTTAGTTTGCAGATTAGTACAGATAAAAGGAGGTCGGGTGCTATTCAAAACAATGGGAGAATGACCCCAAAGGCATGTAAGAGATCTTGGAGGGAAGAATGGATTTGGGGGTTGAGCCGGGGCACAGTCCACAGGCTTGCTGCCCAAGGCCATCTTGGGACTCTGCTGTCCACATTCTGGTACAGGGATCCTTGGCCAGCCCAGCTGTGATTCAAGTTGTCCTGGGTGCAGCTCATGCTGCTGCTCCAGAGGGTGCAAGTGATAAGCCCTAGCTATGTCCATGTGGTGTTTATTCTGCAGGTTTTACAGAGTGTACAAGGTGGGTGGCCAAGAAAGGCTCCACTTGGATTTGGAAGGATGTATCAGACATCCTGGGGGCCCAGGTAGAGACTTGTCACAAGAATAGAACCACCACAAAGAGTTCCCACTAGGGCAGTACCTAGTGGAGCCATGAGAGTGGGGCTTCCATTGAAACACCAGAACTGTAGAGCTATCAGCATGCAACTCCAGCCTGGGAGAGCTGCAGGCATGATTCTTGCTACCAGCTGTGAGCACTGCTGCATGGACTAATCACAACAAAGCCATGAGACAGAGAAGCCTGAGGCCTTGGTGACACAACCTTCACCCCAGTGTGCCCAGAAGGTGGGACATAGAGTTAGGAAAAATTCTGGAGCCTTAGGTTTACAGTTCGGTTTTGGACTTAAGTAGAACCTATTACGCCTTTCTTCTGACCTATTTCTCTCTTTTTGGAATGGAAATGTCTACCTTATGCCTTTCCCACCATTATATTTTTGAGGTTGATAACTTGTTTGATTTCACAGGCTCACAGCTGGAGGATAATTTGCCTCAGAATAAATCATGCCTTGAGTCTTACCCATATCTGATTGAGATGAGATTTTGGATTTTGGATCTTTTGAGTTGGTGCTGGAAGGAATTAAGACTTTAGGTCTATTGGGATGGAATGAATATATTTTACATGTGGGAAGGACAAAAATTTTGGAAGTCAGGGATGTAAGCTTATGGTTTGAATGTGTTTCTCATAAAAACATTTGTTATAAACTTAATCCCAAATGCAACAGTATTTAAAAAGTGGGAAGTTTAAGAGGTGTTTAAGCCCCTTCCAATCTCATCCTCTCACCTTCTGCCATGGGATGACTTAGGCAATGGCCTCTCAACAGATGCTGACCCCTTGATTTGGGACTTCCCAGCCTCTAGAACTGATATGGTTTGGATGTTTGTTCCTTTCAAATCTCATGTTGAAATGTAATCCCCAGTGTTGGAGGTGGGGCTTGGTGGGAGGTGTTGGATCATGAGGACCGAGCATTCATGAATGGCTCAGTGCCATTTCTTTCGTGATGAATGAGTTTCTGCTCAGTTAATTCATGTGAGATCTGGCTGTTTACAAGAGTCTGGGACCTCTCCCTTCTCTTACTCCCTCTCCTGCCATGTGATACACTGGCTCAGTCTTTACCTTATACCATGATAGGAAACTTCCTGAGGCCTCACTGGGAGCAGGTGCCAGTGCCATGCTTCCTGCACAGCCTGTGGAACCACAAACTAAAATAGACCTCTTTTCATTATAATTACCCAACCTCAGATATTTCTCCACAGCTGTACAACAAGGTACTAATACAAGAACCGTGAGCCAATAGTTTTCTATTTCTTATAAATTACCCAGTTTGTGGTATTCTGTTATAGCAGCACAAAGTAACTAACACTGTGCTTTCACTCCTCTCCTCCCCAAACCACCCTCAATCTACGCCTAGAACTACAGTCAACATGCTCTTTTTTTAAGCCACAATTCTGATCTTCTCGCTCTTCTGCTTAAAGCCTCCAATGACTTCCTATGCTATATGAAAGAAAGCCAAATTTCTTATTATGACCTGAATCATTATGACTTATCATTCATGATAGGACTACTGCCTATTTCTTTAAGCTTATCTTGAGATACCATTCATATGCACCAGAGACATTGGCCTTCTTTCAATTATTCCCAGAGGTTAAGTTTTTTCTTTCCCAGGATGTTTACACACATTTACTACCTGGAAATATCTTCGTCCATGGATTACATAGCTTTTCTCTTCTCTACGTTGATCAAGAGTTTTAACATCATCTCTTCAGAGAGGACTTCTCTAATTATGATAACTAAGAAGAATTATTGATGTCAATGTTTTATTGCATCCGATCCCTTTCTCTCTCTTCACTCACTTTGCAAATACCCATGTGTTTACTTATTTCCTATCTTCCCAATTGAAATGTAAGATTCACAAGACCTGGGATTATCTATTTGATTCACTAAAGTATTAATATATCTAGAGCTTATCAGAATGTTTGACAATAGTTGATATTCACAAATATTTGCTAAGGAACTAAAAACAAAATTAATGTTTTATTTAATGAATGAAGGAAGAACAGTATATGGACTTCTAAACATTTGGGAAGCAGTCAAACAAAGCTATGTCTTGTTTAACCCACCTGTAAAATAGGAGAAAAAAAATGATGATCTTTACTAAACTCTTAGGGATAGAGTAAATATTATAAGAAAGAAATCGATGTGGAAGTCTGGAAAGTTGAAGGCTTCAAATAATTGGCTTTTATTAGCATTTAATTGCTATTGTTTTTAATACCTTATTATTATCCTAGGTAATATAAATTCTGATTATTGATAACTAGGTGCTAAAAAACGTTAGTCTCTTCTTGACAATTGTGTACAATGTTCCAGTACAAGTGCATATATATAGGGGTTTCTATGTTAACAAGAAAACCGAGTCAACATGACTTCATGGACTAAAAAGATCTTAGAACAACAAAAAACGGCCATATTCCACTTCCTGCCTAAGGCTGACTTAATGTGGAACTTCAGAAAAATTGCTTGACCTCTGTGGGACTCAGTTCCCCCATCTGTAAAATGGAAACTCTTTCTTAGAAAGGACTCTGAAAAATAACTAAATGAGACCAATCACTAATTATCAAGAACAAGGTTGGAAATGAGGTGCCATCTGCATATTACGGGCTATTCATTCTAATAAAGCACAAAGGTCACTAATTTACATTTTTCTTCTTCGAGAGACTCAGCCAAATGGTTTTGGAACACTTTTGCAGAAGTCTCTATTAGGTCCTTGCATTGAGCTCACGATGTCCCTGGGAATTGGGGAGAAAAAATAAACCTTTCACAATTATAAGTGTCCTGCAAGGGTAATAATATATTTCAAATTTCTTTGTATGCAGCTCTTTGGTAATCCACAGTTAATGCCTGGCAAACAATAGTTGAGATAAAAAGTTCCCTCCTTTAGTGATTTTTCCTTTTGATCACCAAAGCCAGTATTATTGGGACAGTGAGCCAGTGCTCATCATGCCCCGCTAATGGACTCAACCCAGACGACCCCCTGGAGTCTTACACTTAGGAAGCTTCCTGCTTTCTGATGCCCAATTCATCCTCTGGAAATATTACTTTAAACAAGTCACTTTCCTGCTTAAAGACCCTCAGGGTCAGTTACCCTTGTGGTCTTCCAGAGACATTAAAAAGTCAAGCCCACGAACAGAAGACCCCAGCTGGCATTCCAGACTCTTCATGTCACTGGCTTGTCTTCTGGTGCTGTCCTTCAGGTCTCCCACACTGTAGCCAAAGTGATCTGAAAATTGGTTCCTGGTGCCGCAGTTCACGTGGTTGTGCATGCTGATTCTTCTGGGCATTTTATTTAAGCTAAACAGAGCTCTTCATTTTAAGCCCTCTATAAACCCTTCACTAACCGATCCTCTTCCTGGAATTCTCTTCAACCATTTATTCATTCAATACATGCTTATTGAGCACCTACTACATACAAGCCTTGAACACAGAACTGCAGAGACAATAGACAAATTTCTGACTCATGAAGCTTAAATGTTGCTGAAGAGAGGTACCCCATAAACAAACACAACAATGGTATGATAAATATGATGAAGAAAAATAACAGAAGTTAAGGCATGGCAGGTAGTAAGGAGCTGGGGGAAGGAATGTCATGTATGGCCATGCAGGGCTCTCTGGATGGGTAAGAATTGAGTGGAAAGCTGAATGAAGGAAGGAGAACATCTGTGTGTGTATGGTGGTGGTGGTATGTTGGAGAAGGAGTTCCAGGAAAAGGGCCTGTCTTGTTTGAGAAAGAACTTGGAATTTCAGAGGCTTGAAGTAACTCAAAATGAGTGAAAAAGGGACAAGCAAGTAGGGGACAGAGGTAGTTATGGAGAGAGTGGAAGATTTCATGCCTAGTAGATGTTTTATTTCCTGGAGATGAGACATCATGGGTGGGTTTTAGGAAAGAAGGAGTGTATTAGTCAGGGTTTTCTAGAGAGACAGAACTGATAGGATATGGACGTTTATTGAGGAGTATTGACTCACACGATCACAAGGTGAGGTCTCACAATAGGCCATCTGCAAGCTGAGGAGCAAGGAAGCCAGTCTGAGTTCCAAATCTGAAGAACCTGGAGTTCCCAATTCCTATTATTTCCTGTTGTGTATATTTATTATTCATGATGTGTTTGGGCCCTTAGTCATAAACTCTATTCTGAGGGGTTAAGTTATCAGATGAATCAATATCCTTCCACCAAGCCTATGGGCTCTTTGGGGTATTAGATATTTTTGTATCTCTCACAGGTCTAGAAACTAGGAACTCTCAGTAGATATTTAATGAATGGCTTAACATTGTTACATGTAATTGTATGGATCAGTTGCTGGTCATGAATGTCTTAGTTCATTTGAGCTGCTGTAACAAAATACCATAAAAGAGGTGGCTTAAAAACAAAAGAAATCTATTTCCCACAGTTCTGGAGGCTAAAAAATCCAAGATTAAGGCACTGGCGATTTCGTGTCTTATGAGACCCTGCTTCCTGGCTCATAGATGGCTGTCTTTTCACTGTGTCTGCACATGGCAGAATAGATGAGGGAGCTCTCTGGGGTGTCTTTTATAAAGGTACTGATTGCACTCATGATCACCTCCCAAAGGACCCACCTCCAAATATGTTCACATGAGGGGTTAGATTTCAAGCTATGAATTTAGAGGGGATATAAGCATTCAATCTATAGCACTAAAAATACAGGAAAATATTTTAAAAGAATAAAGGCATTCGGTAAATTAAAATAAAGAAAATAAAAGTAAAAGACATGAACCAACAATCCACTGAAGACATGTGTATGGCCAATAAGCCCACAAAACTATTTCATTGTAACAGTTATCAAAGAAATGAAAATGAAAATGGCAACGATATATGTATTTTCATTTTAAAAACAGGCAAGCATATTTTAAAGTAATAATATTCAATGTTAAAAAATTGTAGTGAGAATGGAACATCTTTTTACTAGAGGATGTATAAATTAGCACAACCTTTCTGAAAGTAAATTAGCAATATGTATGAAGAGTTTAAAACAATTGGTATCTTTTTATTCTATTTCTAAAAATCTACCCTATGGGAATTATCAGAAATTTGCCAAAGAAATGTGCAGGAAAGGATGTTCCTCAGCATTATTCATAACAGCACATAAAAAAGCAAATATCAACCAATAAGGGAGAGGATAATAGTACATATAATAAGATTTTTATGTAGCCATTAAAAATAATGTTTCAAAGAATATTTAATGGCATACAGTATGACATGAAGTAAAGAGTCAGGCTACAAATCCATATGTAAAAATGCTAACAATTTTTTTAAAGTCTAGCTCCATAGAGAAAGTAAAAAGAAAAAAAAAGAGAAGATAGACCAAATTTTTTAAAAAAACATATAGTAATATTATCTTTCTATTTCCAAATATATTAATAATTACATTAAATGGAAATGGATGAAATACCCTTCTGGCTCTTATTCTTTCTAAATGGAAGTGCTTATTTGGTTATCATCTCTCTGTTATTTACTATTCATTTAGTAGCTTCAATGGAAATTACAATTTGCATTCTTGACCTTAAAAATTTTTACTCTCTCACAGACAATGCAAGCAATAAGACTTTTAACCTCATCTTTTGTGCTACTACTATCTTTTTGGCTACGATGTTTCAGTAGGCACTAGTAAATGTTTGGCAACCAGTTATCTAGGGAAAGTGCATACCCATATATGTACATGAATTTATTTTACTTTATCTTCATATAAAGGATGAATATTTGTACTAAGTGTACAAATAATAAAATATACAGTACTGTGTATTGTAAATTTCATATAGCCAATTGATTATTACAGAATGTCTACATTTAATTTTTTCTAATTCTTGCATTCTTAAACTATGGTTGATATTGATTAATAGAGTATAGTTATAGATGAACAAAGTATAGTTATGATATGAATGGGTTCATATCTTAGTAATATTAATAAACACTATGAAAATGAAACAATGAAGATATGTTTAAATCAAACTCTGAACAATGTCAGAATTTGACACATTGACATGAACAATTTCTTTGCAAAATTGAATAATAATCTGCATAACCAGCTTTTTCTTCGTTACTTTCTGGACAATCAATAAAGACAATAAACCAAGTTTTGAGTTGTACAGTTTACCAGTTTCCATGATGTAAATGCTTTCATGATACCCAACTCTAAATTACAATGCAACATCACTACATGCATGTTGGGAAGAGATGTGCAGTAGTAGTATACTATTATGTAGTAATTTCATCATAAATATTTTTTTAAGAGATTAGGTCTCACTATGTTGACCAGGCTGGTCTCGAACACCTGGCCTCAAGTGATCCCCCCATCTCGGCCTCCCAAAGTGGTGGCATTACATGTGTGAGCTACTATGCCCAGGCCATCATTATAAAGATTCAGTAGAAGCAAATAACCTCAGGAGCACAGATATAATAAAATATAGTAAAATAATTAGGAAGTGATGACTTTTATTTATTACATTTGTTTTTCATATCATGTATTTAATTATAATTGTATACAATTTAATTTTTAATAATGGTTAAAAAAATAAGGTATTTAACAACCAGCTTTCAGAATTACTGAACGTTTAGCAGTAAGTTTCTACAAACCAGTGCTAGCTGGCTCCTGTACATCACAGGAACTTATATATCCTTCAACTCCTCAAGATGTTATTATCATCTTAAGCATTTATGCTATTCATGTATTTATTCTTTTTGATGACTTTTGTTTATTACTGTATTGTCATGCTTATTTTAAAGAATAATTTCTCTTCTTCCTGAAGATCTCCTTTTGGTATTTATTTTAGTGACTGTTGGTAAAAAAATTTTCACAGTTTTGTTTGTCTATGTGATGGGCGGAATAATGGTCGCAGAAGATGATCACACCCTAATCCTCAGAACTTGTGAATGTGTTACCTTTTCTGACAAAAGGGACTTTGTAAATGTGATTAAAAATATTTACCTTGAGATAAGAAGATCATCCTAGATTATCCAGAGGATCCAGTCTAATCACATGAGTCTTTAGAAGTGGAGCACCCTTGACAGTTTCAGGAAACCAAAGGAGTGGCAGCTTGCGAAAGATTTGGCCAGCTGTGCTGATGTCGAAGATGGAGGAAGGAATATGGAGGACCTCTAGAACTTTGATAAGACAAGAACATGAGTTCTCACCTAGAGTCTCCAAAATTGAATGCATCCCTGCCAACATCAAGATTGTAGCACAGCAGGACTAACGTTGGGCTTCTGATCCATAAAATTATAAGATTATAAATTTGGATTGTTTATGCCTCCAAATTTGTGGCGATTTGTTATGGCAACAAGAAAATACTAATGCAGTTTGCAATACCTTTACCTTCATTTTTGAGGCACGTTTTTGGTGACATTTAAATTCTAGGTTGGCAAACACTTTTCCCCACAATTTAGAAGTCATTCCATTATCTTCTGGCTTCCATTGTTTCTGTTTACAAATCAACTATTTTTCTTAGCACTATAGCTCCTCCTTGGAAAATAACCTGCCTTTTGTTGTCTGCGTTAGTCTTTATTTTTTTAACTTTGGCTTAAAAGTTAAAATATTGTTAGGTATTATTTATTCTTTTTTTTTAAAAAGTACTGTAATGTGCCTAGGTTTTTTTTTTTTTTGTATTTATCCTGTTATGGTTTCCCTATATTCTAAATCAGCAGTATAATGTCTCATTGGCTTTGAAAAATAATTTCTCAGGATCTGTTCGAAAACATTTTTGTTCAATCCTCTCTCTGTCTCTCACCTACTATGGAACTCAAGTTTCAAGGATGTTACACATCCATATTATGCTCTAGATATCTGCTATGCTTGTTTTTTTGTATTTTGCATCCTTTTTTTCTATGTCTCATGCTAAATATTTTCTACTGCTTTATCATCTCATTCATGAATCCTATCTTCTATTTTGTTTAATCATCTGTTAAAAAATGTATTCAACTCTCAATATCTGTTATTTTCTTTTTCAGTATTAAGATTTCCATCTATTTCATTTCACATATTTAAGTTCTATGTCAATATTATCTTTTTTCCACCTATTTTAACATATTAATCTTACTTATCTTAAGGTCTCTGTTGGGTAATTCTAATAACCATTTCATCCAATGTGAATAGATATATTTTTAAATTTTCTATCTTTCTTCTCTTTGGGGTCATTTGGTTCTGATTACAGTAGTTACTTAACCAAATGCTGGATATTGCATGTGAAGAATTCTAGAGATTCTGAAAATGTCTTTCTGAGGTTTACTTTTCTTCTGGCCAGTAGCTAGAATATGGGCCTATCACCTTAATCAGTCAAGGCCATTTCTTTTCCACTGGCCCTCACTTCTAGGGCATGCCCTTTCAGGCTCTCAAGAAAGCCTGGACTGTACTTAGACTTCTCTTTCTTCATTGCTCAGATTTCAGCTTTATTCCCCAAGCTCCATGAAACTGTTTTTATTTAGTTTATCAGTCTCTCAGAAACGTCTCTCTGAAATCTTGTCTTTCAAATCCCGATTACCTAGGTTGTTCTCTATATCTTTAAATAACTGTTTTTTTTCCTTTGTATTTTATCCAGATTTTAATAGTTGGTTCTAATGAGAGGTTTAGCCTGATACCAACTATTCCATTAAAGCCAGAAGCAGAAGTGATTAAGGCACTATGTTTTATTCCTGTATGTACTTAAGGTTTAAGGGAATGTTGTCAAATAGTAGATGATTGGATATTTGGACCAATTTACATAACCCTCATTAGAACTGCACTTACTGAATTATGCTTTGATTTTATGCCATCTCTCTACACTATTGGGTACTAAAAATTAATAGTCCTGTGGAAAGTATTATGATATTATTGTTAGATATGTTCTTGAGGAACTTGTTCATTATGACAGTAGTGTCCTGTCTAGGAGTGCACTCAGGAAACGCACTCATGTGGCTGTACTGCCAAGAATAGTTGTCCTTTGTCATATCAATTGGTCTGTTTTATTTCTGAATTTACTATGTTCTGTAACTGCTCAGGGTTTCGTTTTGTTTTCACATTTGGTTGACAGAAAGATTAGAGGACATTAGTAGTCTATTCATATTGTCTCTATGATACATGATTTAGCTTTATTCCTCACTACTTTTTATGTTCCATCTTTTTTTTTTGTTCCTGTTATACCTGCTTAGAATATTTGATTTTATTTTATGTATTTTTGGTTGTTACCTCAGGTTTTCAATGGAACAAAATAGAGTACATGTAAATTATTTGAATTTTTTACAAAGTGTTTTCTGTGACATATATTCTTTCTCAAACTGTCCTTGACCACATTTACATTGGTAAGAGCACTTTGGGAAATATATACATACATAATAAATATTTTATACTTTAAATAATACATTTACACATTTTATTTAGTTATTTAATAGCCAATAAAATAGTACAAATATTAATTACCTCTGCCATGACTGCAATAGATAAGGAAACCAAGACACAGAATTAGACAGCATGTGAAAAGCAAAATTCCGAGCCAAGTATCTTTATTCCACATAATGTGAGTAGAAAATAATACATGGAAGTGGCTTTGCCTATTAAAAAAGACATGTCAAGACCTTGGATGCTTATTCCTGCTGTCTTTCTCCCTTGCTTATGAGAGTCTTCAATTAAACAGTACAAATATTTTCTTAAGTATGATAATACCATTTTATTTTAGCTTAGTACTTACAAATCCTTTCTTTGCTTATCACCACACTTTTTGTAAAATAAGAACCCTTTAATTCGCCTTTCACACATTTCTGCTTAAAGGTACACCTTCAAATGGATCAAACTTAATTGCATTGTGGCCCTTAGCTAGTTCAAATTCCTCAATCAATTCACCTCAGACTCATCTTCTTTCAAGACTAAACAACCCCATTTTTCTTAATCTCTTCTCATATGTTCGGTAATCCCTTCCATTCCATTTATCATTTCTGTTGCCCTATGCTCTCTCCAATTTAGCTATAATGTTCTTCAAATAAGGTCCTCTATCAGATGGGCACATGCTTAAAACTTCCCGTTCTACACTCATATTAGGCCAACTAAGAAGCTGCTCTGGTAATTTCAGTTTGCATGGTTATTATAAGTCCCAAATCAATGAAATGTTAAAGGCAATATTCTAAAGACCTGGGAACAAATGACATTTCCTATGTTAATATTTTAAGATGATACGGTGTTTTGCCTAAAAAAAGAAATGGTGTGTCTTCAAAGGCCCCAAAATGAAGTGCTTTGCCTGCAATGTGGACTTTGTGATATCCATATTGAAGAGCTAATTTGCAATTTCAGGAGGCAATGTCATAATTGTAAATGATTAAATATAGTTCCTTTTTCCAAAATGCCCAATTACTCTTTTCAAGAGGTTATCTATCATTATCAAGGAGATGAGTTTGACGTGAATTCAGGGTCTTTGTATTAGTGAATCAAATTCATCATAAGATGATACCTGCTTAAAAAATAAATAAATAAACAAAAACTTAAATGTTACCTAAGGATATTAGTCTTAAGTTCTCTAAGGCATCTCTATATAAAAAAAGAAGCATTCATATGAGAAACATCAATTACAAAAACCCCCGAGTGATAAACAGCTACTTTCATGTAAAGAGTAATTGCCGTCTCCAGAGTTGACCCAGAGAATCTCTGTGGGGAGTGAATGTAATAGTGTAGCTGGAGCCATATGCCATGGGCATCTCTATGCACTGATGGAAAAGACTCATTTGGGAATGAGTTGGAGGAAGTCATGTGCTTCATACAAACCAATCTTGCCATTCTTTGATAAATAACTCAAATTCTATAATTAGATTCTTAAGGGAATGACACAGTGGTAAGAACAGTAGTTGGGCAAAGCAGATCCCTGGTTAGATCTTGAGTGCAAGTGCTCAACTGAGACAGGCGGGAAGAGCATGGCTGAGCAGTCAGTTTAAAAGGCTTGGCTTATAGATGCTGCCAGTGGTGCTAAGCATTTCAAATGCATTTCGCCATTCTGACACTTGGAAGTCAAGAGAATGACTAGCTTTGTATTGTTTAGCGAAAGGGACAGAGTACCAATTTTACCAGTTTAAAGGAAAAAAATGATAATATGTTGGCCCTGGCAACTGAAAAATTTGATCATGTTCTGGTTTCAAACACAGATGGATCCACAGGAGATCAAACGGTAACCTCAATACTCAATCTTCATCTATCTCTTTACTATGCTTTTCTCTGTTGTTCCCACTGTTAAGCAGGGTCTCCACTCCTGTTGGCAAGAGAGCTGCCAGCAGCTCCAAGGTTATATCTACATCCTAGCCTCTCAGCAGCTCAGTAGAAAGAGTGCGGTTTTTTCCCTAATCATTTTAAAAGAAGTCCAGAGTGAGTCTCCCTGACTCTGAGTGGTCTGGCTTGGTTCATATGTCCACCCCTGGGTTACCCCTAAGCCCTACTCAAGTCACCTTCTTGAGGCCAAAAGATGACCCCCTCCAAGTTGTCCCTCAGGATCACATTAATATTTCTCAATGGAAGAACCATGGTGTTGATATTAGAAAAAGAAATAAATGAAAACAAGGAGAAAAAAAAAACCCTGTTTAATTCACCATGGAATTAAAAGGAAAAGAACTGCTTTGGGAAACCCCATAGGACTATAAAAAGTAGAGAATGTAATCCCTCTCCACATCTAAATACTTATGCATATTTATGACTACCACACTGCCCCAGAAATGTTTAAAATGTTATTGAGAACAAAAATCCCCATGGATGTCTTTGGTCATTTCTTAGCTTAAATTTAAGATTGGCAACAGACACAAGGTCAGTTACATCAACAACCCTAGAAATCACTCATGTTTTCTCCTTTGCTTATTTGTTTGTTTGTTGTCAAGGATAGGAGCACCCTGCTAAATGATTTATAAATTATATCCCATTTAATAATTGAAACAGTTCTGGAAGGCAGTAATACTGATAGCTTTTTACACGTGAGGAAACTTGGTCACAGGAGGTTAAATGGCTTCTTTGGGGCTCTGCAACCATTGATGGCAAAACTGGGATTAAGATACCAATTTATCTGACCCCTTTTCTACGTAATGCTGACCTCAGTGCTCTAAATTAGCAACACCATTTGAAAAGCATAGAAAGTAAACCCCAGTTTTATTGTTAAAATTAAAGCTCTTTTTATAATCACCATACGCAATACTCCAAATCTTTAGTTTACCACGGTTGCTAGCCTTTACATAACCATTTGAAGAGAACTAAGAGTTTATTCAGAGCTCTGCATTTCTGAGTTCTGTCCAGGTTGGCAGTCATTACTGGATTAAGGCATGTGGTTATGAGTGTGGGCTAAGAGACTGGACAGTATTAGTTCAAAATCCATTTCTACCACTTTCTGGATATATGAATTCAAAGATTTTTTAACCTCTGTTTTCAATTTTTCCAAATATTAAATTGGTCTGATATTTGTGCCTATTCCTGATAGCAATTTTGAAGATTATGGGTGAAGACTATTTAAAACAGTCCGTTGTACACAAAATTCACTTGCCAAATGTAGTTTTACTTTTTTTTTTTTTAAATTTATTTAGAGACAGGGTCTGGCTCTGTTGCCCAGGCTGGAGCACAGTGGTGTAATCATGGCTCACTGCAAGTTCAATCTCCTGAGCTCAAGCAACTCTCCCACCTCAGTTTCCCAATTAGCTTGGACTGCAGGCACATGCCCCCACATCTCTGATTTTTTGAAAATTATTTTTTGTAAATATGGAGGTCTCATTTTGTTGCCCAGGCTTGTCTTGAAATCTTGGTCTTATGCCACCTCAGCTTCCCAAAGTGCTGGGACTACAGGCATGAGCCACTGCATCCAGCCTAGGTTTATTATTACTGTTATTTATTTTTTATTGTTGCTACTGTTATTATTATTAACGTTATATGACATAGTTATCAGAACCCAACAAATCAGAAAGCAGAGTCTATGTGTTCAGGCTGATAAAAACATGATCTAAAGCAATTTTTTGTTGTTGTTGGAGCTTGAAATATACAAATCCAAATATACACATAGGGGATTGATGACTAACATTTATACTTCAGTCATCAAGAATGGGTTCTCAGCAGGAACTTTCAAAGAAGTTGAACACTACAAGAACAAAAGGATTGGCCATTCCAATATCATCAGCTCTGGGAATTTGTGTAGTTGCTTAACTTCCTGAAACCTCACGTTCCACATTTGTACATTTGGGATTATCATACCACTTAAAAAGAGATTTAAATGAAGCAATGTCATAGTTTGTGATATATGTTAGGTCCACAACATGACTTAGATGTTAACTCACATCCTCATGGATACAGGATTCTGTCTGACCATTCTGACCCTAAATTGTTCTCTTTCCATTATCAATGGGTTTCAAAACCATATATATATACACACACACACATATATTATATATATGTGTATACATATGTGTTCCATATACATATGGCCATTTTCCAGGTAAATAAAATAAAATTTAGAAAGTGATATGGTTTGGATGTTTGTCTCCTCCAAATCTCAGGTTGAAATGTGATTCCCAGTGTTGGAAGTGGGGCCTGGTGGGTGGCAATAGGATCAGGAAGGTGGATCTTTCATTAATGGTTTAGTGCCATCCCCTTGGTGAAGAGTGAATTCTCACTCAGTTCATGGGAGACCTGGTTGTTTAAGAGTCTGGGACCTCTCCCTCTTTTCTCTCTTGCTCCCTGTCTTACCATGTGACATGCTGACTCCCCATCACCCTCTGCAATGACTGTAAGCTTCCTGAGGCCCTCACCAGAAGCAGATGCTGGCATCATCCTTCCTATACAGCCTGCAGAATGGTGATCCAAAATAAAACCTCTTCTGTTTATAAATCACCCAGTCTCAGGTATGTCTTTATAGCAATGCAAAAACGGACTAACACAGAAAACTTTAAACTTATTTAGACTACATATTTTTAAAAAGCAATTGACTTTAAAGTGTATCATTATTTTCTTCCTCAACTACCTGTTCTAAATTTTCTTTATTTTGGCCAACACGTTTGGCTGCCATGAGTGGTTTACTGAATGGAATGAGCCAAGCCTTCATTCCCGAACCTTGCCATCAGTTCCACTTAGTATCTGCCATAGACTGAATGTTTTGGTAGTCCCCAAAAGTCATGTTAAATTCTAATGCCAATGTTTGGAGGCCCTGCCTCCAAACACCATCACATTGGCATTAGAATTTAAGATGAGTTTTAGGGGCTACAAAAAGGAATTAGTGCCCTTATAAAAGAGATCCCAGAGAGGGCCTTTGCCTTTCTGCCATGGGGGCCACAAAAGGGAATCAGTGCCCTTATAAAAGAGGTCCCAGAAGGAGTCTTTGCCCCTTCTGCCATGTGAGAACAAGAAGGTGATGTCTGTGAAACAGGAAGTGGGCCCTTGCCAGACACTGAATCTTCTGGGGCCTTCATCTTGGACTTTTCAGCCTCCAGAGTGGTGAAAAATAAATGTCTGCCATTTATCAGTCACACAGTTTATGTGCTCTTGTTATAGTAGTCTGAATGGACTAAGACGATGTCTTTTACCAACATCAATACCGTTAATAACTTAGGGTTGGCCATGGTCCAAGCAGCAGAGTCACTTGCATGAAGCCCAGATCTGCAACAGAACGCTTTTCTGTTCTGTGCCTCACTAATATAAGTCTGTCTTTTTGGTCATCCAGAATAGGGACTGGAGCAATATTACCAAGTGTAGAATTGGCTGTTTCCTGAGCCTGAAGACCCCTGTGACCTAGTTTGCTTCCTTTGTCATTATGTGAGGTCCAAGATGCAACTATATGTCCTCTTATCTGAAAGGTGTGTCACAGCATGTCTCATACCACTGGAATCCTAAAACCTTCACTGAAATATTTGTCCCTTTAATCTTCATCGTGATTATCTCCTAGTCTCTTGAAGGTTTGCGTCTTATTAAGGCTGGTAATATACTTGCCACTTCTTCTCATTCATACCAGTGAGCATGATGTCATCATATAATGGGCAGCTGTGATGTTCTGAGGTATATCAAGGCAGTCCAGCTTTCTGCAGTCTATACTTTGATAGAATGTGGGAAAGTTTTCACATAGTTCTAAGGCAAATCTATAAATGCATCCAGTTGTCTCTTTTATGTAAATACAAGCTGTTTTTGATCTACCCTTTTATTAGGGATGGCAAATAATTAAAAAGTTATCCACCAGATCGATGGATGAATACCACGTGCTTGAGGCCATTTCTGTCTGCTCCAGCAAATATACCACGTGTTACACTCCATCTGCAGTTGAGATACTACTCAGTTGAACTGGCAGTGGCCTACAATTAACTTTCAGAATTCATCTGACTTTTATAAAGTACAAATTGATGAATTAAATGGCGATATGATAGAAACCACTATTCTTGTATTTTTTTAGGTCTTTAGGTAGCACTAATGCCTGCCATTTTTCTGTTTTTCCATTTTGTTTTGTTTCGTTTCTTTTTCCATAGCGATCTTGTCAAGAGAGGGAGGCTCAGTTTCAGAGACTTCCCTTGGCCTTCCTCATTATAGTAGCTGTTATTCCACAACTCTGGAACCTATGTGAGAATATAACTAGTAAGTATGTCTATTCCAATTATACATTCAAGGACTGGGACATGATCGCTGTGCAGCTCCTTGGACCCACTGGACACACTGTGAACCAGACCTAGGGCAGAACACTTTTTACTTCGTGGCTGACATGTGCTTCATGTTCATTAGGAGGGGACCGTAACGAAGCTTTTGATCCCCACGTTTCAATGCTAACTCGGACTCTCTGTTCCTGAAATATTTGTATATCCCTTTCCTTGTTGTGAATGGCCCAAGTTCCCTTTGAGGAATATAGAGTAGTGGTCCTCAACTTTTTTTGGCACCAGGGACCAGTTTCATAGACGACAATTTTTCCAAGGTGGGGTGGGGGTGGGGGGTGGGGGAGTGTTTTAAGGATGAAACTGTTTCACCTCAGATCATCAGGCATTAGATTCTCATGAGGACCACGCAACCTAGATTCCTTGCATGTGCAGTTTGCAACCTAGATTCCTCGCATGTGCGGTTCACAACCTAGATTCCTCACATGTGCAGTTCACAACCTAGATTCCTCGCATGTGCAGTTCACAATAGGGTTTGTGCTTTTATCAGAATCTAATGCCACTGCGTATCTGATAGGAGGCGGAGCTTAGGCACTAATGCTTACTGGACCACTGCTCACCTCCTACTGTGCAGCCCGGTTTCTAACTGGTACCAGTCTGAGGTGCAGGGGTTGGAACCTCTGGAGAGAAAACAATACCGTAAACATTGCTATATTGCCACAGTGTTCTAGGAGGCTTTCTCCTGAAAAACTGGCCTCTCCTCAGTCAACAGTTTGCAGATGTGAAAATTGGCCTTCAATCTAGCAGCTTGGGAGGGGATCATGACTTTTATAGGGTGCCTACTCTCAGGCTGTTGATGATCCAGTCTTGATTTCTTTTGTTAGAGTAGATCAGCAGTTATTCTTTTGGCTATTATTTATTTACAATATCCGTAATGCTCGGTAGGTGATGTCCTCCTGGCTGCCAGTCCAACCCTAGTGTTCTTTTTGATAATTATGCCTAGTTGGCTTCTGAGAATTAGACACTGCCACCTGCCCTCTTTTATTTGGAATCACATTATTCCCAATCCTATAAGAAGCCCAATTTTGTAACAATATATCCCAATACTGAGACTAGCCCTTAGAGGACAACCATCACTCAGTTTCTCAATGATGCTGACAATGTTTTCACCAGTGACCTAGTTATTGTTTTCGTAAATAAAATGTCCTCTGGACTCTCCCAGAGAACAACCACCCCGTGTTGAAGCTTACATAGTATATTGACCCTAACATGCCCACTTCTTAGAGCTTTTTGAGCTCTTCTTCCGTAGTCTCACATGAGAGTTAGAGTATACCTAATTCATTTAATGGGGACCATAACTTTAAGCTTCTAAGAGCTATTCTAGCAGTATGTTAGCACAGCCTCCTACGCCCATGCAAGGGTGTTAAATCCTGTACCCCAGGAATACACTCACAACTAATATGGCATTTACAGTCATGCCAGTCTTATTTCAAACTCAGTGTTCTTTGACTCATTTTCCCTTATTTAGAAAGTTTTGCATTTTTCTAATTTATGTAGATAATAGACAGTTTAACATCTTTCTTAGGAGTAATTTGTGTGTGTGTGTGTGTTTTTAACATAAGGTCTTAATATAAATGCCCTTTGCCAATGTTTGCTCCAAAATGCAGAAAGAGTGAGTATGAATACTCACTTTCCCAGCTGATTTCTGTGAATTGCCCTCATGTGCATATGAGGGAATATAATTAAGATAACTTTGATTTTTATGAGATTCAATAGGTTCCTTCTGAGTGTCTGAAATAGATTAAGAGGTCAATCAGTTTTATAGATTAATAAAAGACTAAATAATCGTAAGTAAATAAAAGATTGAATTTAAAATCTAATTTGTTGGCTCTGTTCACTGATCAATACCAAACATTTAGAGCAGTGCCTGGCACATAGTACATAGTACTCAGCAAATATTTGTTGAAAGAATGGCCAATAGAAAATGGTGGCACATAGTACATAGTACTCAGCAAATATTTGTTGAAAGAATGGCCAATAGAAAATGGTGGCACATAGTACATAGTACTCAGCAAATATTTGTTGAAAGAATGGCCAATAGAAAATGGTGGTTATATGTTTGCATATGTGTGTGTATATATGTATATATATATAGTCATAATTTACATCATTTTAATTAATATATGCTTATCTTAAAATATTGAAATAATATAGATACCTATAGTGAAAGTTGTATTTTACCAAAACATAAGAGTCTTTTATGTGGCAATACCTATACAATGTGCAGCAGACATTTTCTCGAAGTAACCACTGTTATTGGACTCGTGTTTATCTTTCTGGATTTTCGTTTTTTGGTTGAGACAGGATCTTACTCCATTTCCCAGACAGTGGTGTGATCATGACTCTTCTTCAATTCCAAGCTATCTTCCTACCTCAGACTCCCAAAATGCTGAGATTACAAGCATGAGTCACTGCTCCTGGCCATCTATTTTCAAACATACATACACATTCATGTCAATTACATATTATTTCATATAAGTGAAATTGAACTCTACATATGATTCTGCAGCAAGCATTCCAGGTTGAACTAGGGTGTCCAAACTTCTTTATGTCATAGCAAACATAGAAAATAACAATATATGCCTCACCAAGATAGACAGGTTATAACTTAATATACACTTTTCTTTTTAAAATTAATTCTTCAGTAACATAACACCGAATCATGAAACAGTATTTTAATAAGATATTAGATTAAGATTGCTAAGTTTTAATCTATAACTTTTGTCTATATAAGTATCATTGAATAGTAGGTTTTAAAATTTTTTTATCTATCCTTTTCCAATGTTGGTATAAGAATTATAACAGCTTTATAGAATGAGTTGAGAAGCTCTGCATTTTATCCTAAGAATTGGGATAGTTTTTACATGAATGAAGGACTTATTTGCTTACAGCGTATAAGCACCTCACCTATAAAACTGTCTTGGTTTATTGCTTCTAGTGGGAGCAGGAGATGGGGAATGGTAGAATGTGATCTGCATCTTTCTTGTGATTTTTAGCCTGTTTAGATTATTTTTCTCCTCTGGAATCAATTTTGGTCATTTGTATTTTTCCAGAAAAATCAACCACTTCATCTTGATTTTAAAATTCCATTTTTCAGGCTTTTTTTCTCTATAGCTTATATCAACTTTCTGATTTAAAGTGAGTTTGTGATTTCTCTCCCTATCATCTTGACTGGACTGTTACTGCAGCAAGCTTCTCCCCTGAATAAGAGGGCTAGCAGAGTGCTGTATCTGGTGCACAGGGCTTACTAGCAAGCTGACTTCCTTAGTGTTTGTGAATTGATCAGAAACAGGTGTGAAATTCACTCCCTCTCACAAAATGTCCAGGGGAAGGTTGCCTTTACTCTGAATAAAACACATTGATGTGTTTCACACTTCTGATACTAGGTCAAGCTGCCTTTTCTTTTTTCTTCATTATTATTATTATTATCTTTCTAGATCTGTTACGAAGGTCGGAAATCATAACACACTCTGGCTTATCAGCCCTGCCTGACACATGGCTAAGAGCTCTCACCAGAAATATGTCTTAGTTTTAGCTCAGGGTCCTATGCTGCAGGCAGCCACTGGACTGACAGTTCCACAGCGAAGCTCCAACACTTCCCTCATGATCACCCTGCTGTTCATGCTCTCCCTGCCTCTTGCTGTGAGCTAAGCTTCCTCCTGGTCCTCACTGGTAAAATTTCCTCTTGCCTCCAAAGTTGTGATTTTCTCTGGTTTAATTTCTGTATTAATTTGATTTCTTATGCTTTGTAACTTCCAGAATTTTTCAAAATTTCCAGTTTGCCAATAGCATTCTTTTCTCTGTTCCAGCTCTGTGACAAATGTGAACAACTTTTACAATATTTACCTCACCCTTGAAATTTATCATTAATGGTCATTTTGTTATCTTGTTGAATTAAGAAAACTCTTGGGAAGCTAGAGGTGATATTTGTATCATGTTCACTTCCTAAATGCATCTATTCATGTGGGAATTATAGTAATTTTATAGTTCTACTTATACAACTATGTAATTTGTGCATAATTTATAAAATTTGTCCTTGTTCTTTAAAGAATCATTTTCAAAATCTTCTGTATTCTAGTAAAAACTGCCATTTTGGCAGCCTGATGGGGACCATGGTTGGAGATGGTGATTAGAAAACATTCCTACCACCATACAAAGGTTCCTGATGTATGTCAGCACTTTGTGATTTTAAAGTATGTGCATCTTTCACCACCAAGATTCTCGCTCATGATAAGTGACATGTGGACTTTTAGGCTCCCTGCTCCAGGGACTGTATTTCCCACTCAGACCATGAAGTCCTTTCAGATTTCAGCAGCATTACTCATCTTGATTATGCCACCAGTCTCTTTGATGGGAGGCTCACCTGCTTCCTTTAAGAATAAGGATGCGATTTAAGGTTTAACTTCCAACATTTAAGGCACTTAAGGTGCCAAGTCCAATTTATTTACAGCTTCTGATCGATGAGTACTTTCTATGTGGAGCATGCACTTCGGGTCAGGATTATTTCTCTCCAGTTCCCTCACCATCCCTATTCACATGTGAAGTAGGCACCCTTTCCCAAAACTACCCAATACCATGGCTACTTGTTGGTGTCTGACCTAAGCAAGATCTTTGATTTTTTACTTATTGAAATTCCACTAGTCTCACTGGAGAAGGGTTTGAAGAGTATACACAGGAAAAATGTTAAAACTTGAGCCCCTTAGGAAAATTCAGTGCACATTTGCCACTGTGAAATCCAACGTTTATTAAGGTTTTTAAAAATTCTATATAATCTGGTTTGGGGCCGACCAAACAAGTAAACCAAAATGGTTAATGGGAGGTAGAAAATTTTCCATCTTTGAACAATATTGGTTGTGCTTGTTAACGACTCTTGCAATTTTTAATGTAATGCTCCTGGGAGGAAAGCAGGGTGCTTTGTGGTGCAACAATGCCTAGGCAGGGACAAGTGTGGTGTACCCTTTAATTCTCAATTTGTCACTAGGAGCTGTCTGACCTCTGTCATCTCACCTGTCTGGCCATGAGCTTCTACAGCTGTGAAATAAGCTTTAAGTTTCCTTTCCTTTCTAAGAATCTGTTGTCTGTGCTACTGATTGTGTTTTTTGTTTTATGATTAGGCTCTGAGAAAGTTATGAAAATTCCCGTACAAGTAAATAGACAATCATAATAATGACAAAAACAAAAATTAGAATCTACAACTTCATTTTTCCCCCTAGCAAGTCTGTAGTTATTCCAGTATTGTCTACAGGTATCTGATTTTATGGGAGTGCCATATTTAAACATTCATTATCAACTCATGCAATCAGACTTAAGTGCACCTAAGTACACCATCTGTCTTTTTCTTTCTCATATATTCCTCTGTATTCACACATGGATATCTGCTATTCTAGTAGTGTCTGGAGCCTATTTAGCCGCACCAGTTACAGTGTAATCAGCAGAGAAGGCATTCCCTTCCAACCTCTGATTTTCAGAATTTAACAGCACCAGCGCTTATAATGGCTCTATCCTTAAATGTGATACATTCACGCTTTTCTACACAGGTGTATGTTTTTTGTTTTTTGTTTCTTTTCCAGTGCTCCAGAGGCAAAGTCTATCTTTAAGGGAAGAGTTCAAAGCTTGGCCCTCTTTTTAAAAAGCCAACGGATGACAGAAAATGTTTTACAGATGCAAGCGGTTTCTGGTCAAGCTGCACAGTCATGCAAACCGTTTCAAGGCTGCTGGCTACTAGGCAGGCAGAAAATGGTTGGGAGGCTGTGGCCGTTTCATCACCATAGTCCCTAGGACAACCTGGGCCTTTGGATGGGTTCTAAAGCGTGTTATTCAGACAGTGTGCCTAATTTTGACCAAAAGAGGCATCTGTTCATTCTCTGCAAAACAAACCAGAAAACATCTTTTCATCAGCGATGACTTGATGACAGTGGAACCCAAATGTATGAGGTGCCCATGCTCAGGGGTAGGACTTGCATTTGGTGGCCTAAAGCATAGAAATGAATAGGATATGGGGCTAGAGTTGAACCCACATAAAAACCAAATAAGATCCCAAGCATGTATTCTGAGAAAATCAACCATATGTCATTGAAATAAAATTCCCCAAAGAATGTTGATTCTCTACCCTCAGCCTTCTTACTATATGTGGTCTATATGTGGTCTCTTGGGACAGAAATATTTCTGATGAAACAGGGCAGTTGGGCTTTGAAATTCATCAGCTTTCATTTTAAGTCCCATTCCTGCCACTAATTATTTATGTGATTTTGATGAGTTTGCTTAACCCTGTTAGTCCTGGTTGCCTCATAAGTAATGTGGGAATTACAATATCCATTGTTCATAGTTGTTGGAAAAATTAGCAAGAAGTATTAGGAAGAAAGTATAATGTGTCAAATGTATGCTTAGTTCTGCATAAACAAAGAAATTAAAAAAATAATATGTAGCACTAATATGCCAGGCTCTATTCAAATAACTTATATATTGTTGTAGTTAACTCTCACAACAGGCAAGAGGTAGATATCATTATTGTCTCCATTCTCCAGATGAGAGAACTGCAGCAAGGTTAAGTTGCCTGAGTATACTCAGCTGGTACTTGGTGAAATCAAGTTTTGAACCCAGGAAGTCTGACCCAGTCCAGGCTCACATATCAAATACTCTGTTGAAGGAAGTTCTTTTTGAAAGAAGCCAAACAGTCGTCCAGCCATATTGCCCAGCACATAAGTATGCTAAAAAATAACATTTACTATGCCTAGCTATCCATAGCTCAGTGGAATCACAACGATTCTCCTGCCATGACTGGTTGAACTACTTAAATGACCTGGCTCAAGAACTGTCTATCTAGAAAGAGGCCAGCAAGTGATGATTTAGCCAAATGTAAAAAGTGGGGTGATATGGTTTGACTGTGTCCCCACCCAAATCTCATCTTGAACTGTATTTATCATAATCCCCATGTGTGGTGGGAGGGACCCAGTGGGGGGTAATTTAATCATGTGAGCAGTTTCCCACATGCTAGTCTCATGATAGTGGGGAAGTTCTCACAAGATCTGATGGTTTTATGAGAAGCTTCCCCCTTTGCTTGGCTCTCATTTCTCTCTCCTGTCACCATGTAAAGAAGGATGTATTTGCTTCCCTTTCCACCAAGATGGTAAGTTTCCTGAGGCTCCCCCAGTCCTGCAGAACTGTAAGTCAATAAAACCTCTTTTATTTATGAGTTACCCAGTCTTGGGTATGCCCTCATAGCAATGTGAGAATGGACTAATACAGTAAATTGGTACCTCAGAGAGTGGGTTGCTGCTATAAGGATACCTGAAAATGTGCAAGTGACTTTGAAACTGGGTAACAGGTAGAGGTTGGAATAGTTTTGAGGGCTTAGAAAAGGACAGGAAAATGTGGGAAAGTTTGGAACATCCAAGAGACTTGGAGGGCTCCAAAAACAGGAAGATGTGGGAAAGTTGGAAACTTCCTAGACGCTTGTTGAATGGCTTTGACTAAAATGCTGAGAGTGATATGGACAATGAAGTCCAGGCTGAGGTGGACTCAGATGGAGATCAGGAACTTCTTGGGAAGTGGAGTAAAGGTCACTCTTGCTATGCAAAGAGACTGGAGGAATTTTTTTCCCTCCCTAGAGATCCACAGAACTTTGAACTTGAGAGAGATGACTTAGGGTATCTGGTGAAAGAAATTTCTAAGTCTCAAAGCATTCAAGAAGCAGAAGAGCATAAAAGTTTGGAAAATTTGCAGCATGATGATGCAACAGAAAAGAAAAACCCATTTTCTGGGGAGAAATTCAAGCCAGCAGCAGAAATTTGCATAAGGAGGAACTGAATGTTAATCACCAAGACAGTGGAAAAAATGTCTCCAGGGCATGTCAGAGACCTTCACAGCAGCCCCTCCCATCACAGGACCAGAGGCCTAGGGGGGAAAATGGTTTCCTGGGCTGAGTTCATGGAACCCTCTGCTGTGTGTAGCCTAGGGACTTGGTGCTCTGCATCCCAGCTATTCTAGCACTGGCAAAAAGGGCCAAAGTACAGCTGAGGCCATTGCTTCAGAGAGAGCAAGTCCCAAGCCTTGGCAACTTCCATGTGGTTTTAGGCCTGCTGGTACACAGAAGTCAAGAATTGAGATTTGGGAACCTCTGTCTAGATTACAGAGAATGTGTGGAAATGCCTGGATTTCTAGGCAGAAGTATGCTGCATAGGCAGAGCCCTCATGGAGAACCTCTGCTAGGGCAGAGTGGAGGAAAAGGTGGGGTCAAAACCCCCACAAAGAGTCCCCAGTGGGGCACTGCCTAGTGGAGCTCTGAGAAGATAGCCGCCATTCTCCAGACCCCAGAATGGTGGATTCACTGAAAGCTTGCACTGTAGGCCTGGAAAAGCCACAGACACTCAATGCCAGCATGTAAAAGCAGCCAGATGTGGGGCTGTCCCCTGCAAAGCCACAGGGGCAGAGCTTTCCAAGGCCATGGGAGCCCACGTCTTGCATCGGCATGCCCTGGATATGAGACATGAAGTCAAAGGAGATCATTTTGAAACTTTAAGATTTAATGACTACCCTATTGGATTTCAGACTTGCATGGGGCTGTGGCCCCTTTGTTTTGTCCAATTTCTCCCATTTGAAACAGAGGTATTTACCCAATGCCTGTACCCTCAGTGTATCTAGGAAGTAACTAACTTGCTTTAGATTTTACAGGCTCATAAGCAGGAGGGACTTGCCTTGTCTCAGATAAGACTATGGACTTGGACTTTTGGTTTAATGCTGAAATGAGTTAAGGCTTTGGGGAACTGTTGGGAAGAGCATGATTGTGTTTTAAAATGTGAGGACATGAGATTTGTGAGGGGCCAGGGTTGTAATGATAAGGTTTGGCTGTGTCCCCACCCAAATCTCATCTCGAAATGTAGTCCTCATGTGTGGTGGGAGGGACCCAGTGGGAGGTAATTGAATCATGGGGGTGGTTCCCTCATGCTATTCTCATGACAGTGAGTAAGTTCTCACAAGATTTGATGATTTTATGAGGGGTTTCCCCCTTTGCTCGGCTCTCATTTCTCTCTCCTGCTGCTATGTGAAGAAGGACGTGTTTGCTTCTCTTTCCACCAAGATGGTCAGTTTCCTGCGGCCTCCAAAGGCCTACTGAAGTGTGAGTCAAGTAAAACTCTTTTCTTTATAGCTTACCCAGTCTCAGATATGTTCTTATAGCAGCATGATAACAGACTAATATATAGAGCAATACAACTTTTTCACTAGGGAATGTGAATAAAGAAATGAAGAGAGAATTTGTCCTTAAGCAATTGGAGTAAGAGTTGAATAATAAAGTGGCTATGGCGGCTGAGTTTAGTCATGGTAGTATCAGTTTTATTAAGCCCACATTGAATGCACCATGATACTTTTAAGTACCAAAACACTGTTTTTTTTTTCTGTAATATCACTACCTCATGCACACACAAAAATGTGAAATCTGAACCGTTTAAAACTGTAGAATCATACAAAGAGGGTAAAAGAACAAAGTGGTGCTCTGAAAGTGTTCTAACCATATTCCTCCCTTGATAATAGCCCTTCCCAGGTATTTTGTTGATGTTTTCAATTCTTTCCTAGATAAGCCTCTTTTCATACGTTTATGAATAATTTGCATACACATTAGTACAAATTTGAGATTCTAGTTACTTCTGGAGGCCCTGATGGGGTTGGCTTAGAGTGATAGAGCAGGTGCCTTAAGGAAAATAGCAGGATGATGAGGAAAGGGGATTGGGAGAGAGGAGGGCAGAGTAAAGGTGGGAGGCACTCCCATACCCAATTTCTAGCTCTTTTCCTAGCCTAAGCATCTCCCTTCCCCCAGTGCTGGGTTCTCTCTTTTTTCCTGCTCCTTTATCCTCATAAATCAGATCCACTTTTTAGATTCTCATCACTGCCATTCCTCCAGCACTATGAATACTATCATGTATCTTATCAAGGGCCATATTTCCCAATAGTCCTCCTTGTTGATACTTTAGCCAAAAGGTCAGAATAGCTTCAGTTCTCTCTGTGGTAGAACAAAGTCTAAAAACAAAATGTAGAACTGTGTTGCTCAATATAGTAGCCACCAATTATATGTAGGTAGATCTTGAAAACTTGAAATGTGGCTAGTCCAAATTGAGACCTGCCATCAACATAAAGAACATACTAGATTTCAAAGATAGTACAAATAAAATAACTAAAGAATTCAATGCATTTATATTGATTACCTGTCAAATATTCTGGAACTGATTTAAATAAAATATACTATGAATATTAAGTTCACATGTTCTCTTTTTTAAAACAAATGTGGCTACCAGAAAATTAAAAAATTATATATATTTATGTTGGGCAGCCCTGGAGTAGAAGTTGATAGTAATCATATTTCACTTTTTGTTAAAATACTATAATTAATACTAATGTTAATACAGCCATTTTGAAGTCACGTAAAATAAATACCACAATGCTTTTAGGGTTATTTTGCTTTATAGCAATCTCTGTGATATATTATATGCAAATCCAAATTAGGAGAAATGAGTCAGCAGAAACACTGAAAAAAGAAAAATACACAGAACAAGTTGAGGATCAAGAACCTAACTGTATAAAGAACAGAGCAGAAACAAGCTGGTAAGAAAGTAGTGGCTAATAACACTGACTCATGGCCAAAGGGCAAGGGTCCTCAGCTGCAGCTCTTGAGGGTCTCACCTTGGATATGGAGCCATTTGTCATTTTTCAGTTTCTGTTATTTCTGAGTAGCTTCATGTGTAGCTTCAGAGGGAAACTTTTCTTTATTAACCAACTTCAACATGTAAAGCACCTTTCTCCTGCTAGGGCTATAGTAGCGAACAAGTCAAGCAGGCCTTTGCCTTAATGCAGCTTTTGGGGAAAGAAACTATTATTATAGAAATAATCAGTATTTGATAACAACTAAACTAAGCATTAACTAAGCCAGAAAAATTGATGTAGCGAGAAGATCTCTAAAGGCAATGAAACAGGTTGATGCCACAAAGAGTTTTTGTTAAGAGATGACTACTCATTTGGAAAGTGACAGTTGAATTGGAACATGGAAGATGAGAGACAGCCAGTCATACAAAGAGCCAGGATTAGGGAGAGAAAGGGGAGAACATTCCAGGCAGGAGGTAACAGCAGGTGCAACATCCCCAAGGCAGAAAAATTTTTAGTTTGTTGCAGAAACAGTAAAATTGGACTGGAGGGAAGGGAAAACGTTGAAGAGTCAGACAATGAATCAGGTCATATAGGGTCTTGTATGCAATTTGGATTTTCTTCTAAATGCACTGGAAAACTATTGAAGAGTTTTAAGCTGTGGAATTGCATGACCAATTAGGAGTGTACTGCAGTGTTTCAAGTAAGGTGCGATAGAAGCTTGGATTTAAATAATCCCCAATTCTTTCTAACCACATAAAGTTGTGTATGTTATTAAATTTACTAAGAAATAATAACGTTCAGCTAGTTTTTAAAATGTTCAAGTCTACCTTTTTTTCTTTTTTTTTTTTTTTAAAGAGACATAGTCACACCATCACCCAGGCTGGTGTGCAGTGGTGCGATTTTTCTCACTGCGGCATCAAACTCCTGGGCTCATGTGATCCTTTCATCTTAGCCTCCTGACTACCTGGGACTCAGGTACATGCCACCACACCGGGCCATTTTTTTTTTTTTTTGGTAGAGACAGGGTCTCACTCTGTTGCCCAAGCTGGCAATTCTATTTTTATTGATTACAAACTTATGTACATTCTTTGAAACAAATTTTGAAAATATGAATAGGCACCAAGAAAAATAAATTCATATTTCCACCATGCAGACAAGCACAGGTGACATCTTAGAGTGCACTGTTCCATAATTTATAATTTCTAGGTATCTATGTGTATACAGAAATAGAATCAGATGTTGTATACTTTTCAGAAAACTTGTTTTTTACTCACACTGAGAACGTATTTCTGTATTATTAAATATTCTACAGCATCACAGATTACATGGCAATTCAACTGCATGGATATTTTAAAATTGAACTGATATACTATAGTTAGGAATTTATTTTGCTTCCAATTTATTATTATTATATATTTTAACAATATAATATGTCATGATGATTACCATCCTCCTCTAAATAAATATTTGTGTTCACCCTTAATTATTTACACAGGATAAATTTCAAATCATGTAATGCTATTATAATTTCAAACTATTTTCAAATTTTTAAGGCTTTTGATACAAATACTATTTTTTTCCAGATCAGCTAAACTAATTTACATTTATATCCCTAATATATAAGCATACACATTTCCTAGAACTTTTGAACACACTATAATAATTTAAAAATTATTTTACTATTTAGTAGGCAATTCATAATATATCTCACTATTACTTTGCTTAAACTATATATTTTAAATTTGTATTTCCTTCTGTCTAGTGAGGTTGATTTTTTTTTAATATGCTTGTTGACCATTTACTTTTATTTTCTTACAATTGCTTTTTCATATTCATTTTGCCATGGAGGTGTCTGCTCAGCCTGGTCTTAAAGTAAATAAAAGGATAAAGAAATGATTGTCAAGGTGTTATTTCTGAATCATGAAGTAGAATTAGGAAAAAGCATTCTATGAATTAATAGCATAGCTAGCACAATTCCTGAAAAAATGATAGCACCAGGAACTGACAAGATTCCAAGAGGCTAACTTACAAGAATATTGTTCAACACAAAATTTTCTTCTGCTCTATGATGTTTGCTGAGAATATTCTCAGAAGTCCCTAAGGATTCCAAAATACTGTGTATGTCATATTTCATGTAATCTTATTTAAAGGAGGTTCCACTTGGAACATAATCTGCTCAACTTGTTCAAGGTTCTGGTCTCCCTAAAACACAGTTCAAATTAAAATATAAAATCTAAGTACCTAGTGAAAGAAAGCGCTATATCCACCAGTTGCAAAACCTAATATTCTGTGTTTAAAGTTAGGAATTTCAAATTAATCATTTGTTTAACTAACAAATGGTCCCAAGACACTTTGCAGAAGTTTTCTTATGGGCCAAAATTCTGAAGCATATCTTAATTATTGGCCATTTCTCACATAAAACAAATTATTTTATCAAAGATGCCAAATGCTAGTACTTTAGGCTCCAAATACAGGAGGCTTACTTTCACTGAGAGCATTACAATTGATCTCAGACCAGAGTAAGCGGGGCTCAGTAGAAAGATAAGGTGATTAATTGTCAAGAGATCTGGGTTCATATACTGGCTTCATTTTACTACTGACTTATCTCGCTGGGTAAGTTACTTAAATAAAGTCATACTTTATTTTTCTGTAAGTGATATTTATTCTAAAAAGTTACTGTGAGATGAACCAAGTTACAAAATGTGAACTTACCAAACGATCTCAAAAGTTACATATGAGTACAGAAAATGTTATCAGAGCTAGAGTCACCAACTCAAACACCTATAAGGGCCATACTAACTTCTCAATGCATGAAGTGGATCAACCAGGGCTGTGGGTAATTCTAGTGCTTGTCCCAGTTTGACAGGATTGTTGCAATTATGGCAATAAGATGCCAGTGTTGCCTGACATTTTAATTTTTTCAAAAGAAAAACTATAAATCCTGACTTCATTCATCTTCCACTTTCAAAGTATTGACAGCTAATTAAAATATAAGTCAAAGTAATTTTGTTGGCCAAATAAGTCATATGTATAGATCAAAGTTGGACCATGACTAGCCAGTCTGTAAACTCTTGTATTGTCTCTGATTTACATGGTTCGTAATACTCTCAGACCTCCATGGTGACATCTTTAGTTAAGAGTATTTATTGTACTGAGTGCATCAAATATAGTCCAATCTTACAGTAACCAATTATTTGTAATTATTTCCACGATGAGGGTTTTTCCCTTCAGGTGGCCAATTACTTCCTATCAAATTATCACTGAAAACCATTATTTTCATTTCCATTTGTAGACATCTCAAGACTTTATTTTCCATTTGGTACAAGTAAATGAAAAGGAAATTATAACAGCCAATGCAATTATGACTGTGATCTTATCTGTCTGGATTGATTAGAAGTCCTTATTCTAATCACCCAAACTCTTTATTAATGTTAAGTTTATTAAAACTTAGGTTCAGATTCAGATTTTTATTAAGGATTTCATTTATGTTATCTTTTTTCTTTTATAAGATGATAGGGAATGCAAGATGGGGAAACCAAAGAAAAACCTAGTTACCAAAGAGACCTGGTCTCCCTGTAACTGGGCTTCACAACACTGATCTCTCTTAAAACCCTTTTACCATTTATCAAAACTCCATCTCTGGTGAATTACAGTGAATTACAGTGGAGTGTTGCTAATTCATACTAATGACTGGGGTACCTAGTGCAGATTGAATTCTGAGAACTGGCAACTGAGCAACAAAGGAAAAAAAAAACAATAAATTGAGGCCACTGCATTAAAAAATCCTTTGTTCATTTAGTTTTTTTCAGTATAAGCTAGTTTTAATTAATTTGGTTAATGTATCATTGATACTAGTAAAAATTATATCCCTAAATCTCTCCAACATTAAATATTAGTTTAAAAATTAGTTGCAACTTTATTTGGCAGTGAATTGAAATAAAACACTGGCAGAATAGCGAGGCAAGATTTAGATCAGTAGTAAATTTACTACATTTCCACTTAATATAATATTCTTCTCTTTTCTTTTCAGCCTTGGAATGAGTACCTGGTATTAAATAGGCTTTCTGATTCTCACACAAGAAAATTGACTAGTACTCCAGGGAAGAGTTATCCACTGTTAAACACTCAACCTGCTTAAAGGGATGGCAACTGGATGTTCACAAAGAATTACCATAGTTGCCACGTATGCAGGTATCCACGTATTTCCACAGACATCTCCGGATGAAGACCAACCACCCCATCCCATATTTCCCACCCCCTATCAACCCGCTATATCTTACCCTCCATGTTTCTTGGAGGATAAAGGAAGAAAAACTGGGCAGAATATAGTGAAACTATAATTACCTTTTTTTTAAGTGGTAAGCACTGGAAAGCTTCTTATTTTATAAGTCCCATGAACAAAGATTGGTTTCATGCTCTTCTTAATTTACTTCTTGAGATGCTGGAAGATGGTTCACATTCTCTCTTACATTTCTTCATTTATTCTTTTAATGAACAGGCTCTATGACAGTATCAACCAAGGTTTACATTTGTTTTCTGCCCTCATCGTGCCCACACAACTTAGCAGAGTTTAATGGCAAGTAGAATCATTCTGTAAACACACCTTTAGTGACTGTATGCTTACACCATGCATGTGGAGTCCCAGGTACTAAGGATACAAGACTGTGGGCCTTTCCTTTAGGGAGCTTGCATACTTGAAGGGAAAGAAAAATTATCAAATCGATGTTTCTGTGATACAGCATAAACTCAGATTGCTATGAAAGCACAGAGTAGGGGAAACTAACCCAAGGTGGTGAGGTCATGAGAGGCTTCCAGAGGGAAAAGTTGATGCTGACTCTTGAAAACTCATAAACAATTATCCAGGTAGAGAAGATTGGAAGTGTTTAGGGAGCTTCACATAGTTCATTGTGGAGAAGGGATAAAAAGGGAACCAGAAGGTAGCTAGGAAGTAGTTTAAATGGAGTTTGTATGCCATGTGAGCTGCTTAAGTTCTGTTTTGTTGTCATCAGGAGCAGTATCAAACATGCAACAGAAGGGACAAAACCAGTGGCAAGGAGCTCAATTAGGAGATTTGCAGGACTCCAGCTGTGATTTGACAAAGTCCTCATGTGATCTGTGGTTGTCACTCCGTATATATTTCCTTTCCTAGTGATCAACAGGATTTCTAGACAACAACCCTTCCACCCACTTACAGTTTCCAGATTGGGTGAGATGATTTCATCCTCAGCTCCAAGGGTGATTCTTAATTAGCTTAAGTCAATCAGCGAAGTCCACAGCAAAGCCATAGTAATTGGATTGGGAATAAGCATGAGATTCAAGTGGTACAAAGGAGGCTGGAGAGTATCTGAGCTGGGCTTTTGGGAGAGAATCTCCTTTGCTCTCTGGGAGAACTACTGAGAGGGGTATTCTCTCTTCCTGAAGGAGGAAACACACAGGCTGGATGCTGCTGGTCACCATACTGTGAACAAGAAGAAGATCGGTCAACACTACACAGAACAAATATAGAAAAATAAATGTAGCAAACCTTACATTAAGCCTATGCTAATTTGGGACCTTCATGCTATCCATAATTATGAGGATTTCTTTTTATCATTCATGTAATTCAATGTTGTTGTTTCTGTAATTTGGGCACTTTCGTTCCTGGAATTACCTCAACTGCTAAAAACCTGGCTGTTGGCAGTGACGAGCAGAATAAAGGCAGGATTAGATAACCTCTTCCAGTCTTTTTCTTCTGTGGTTTCCTTTCACCCTTAGTTTATCAAGAAGATAGTTGCTAACAGCAAGCTGATGACTGACAAAAAATGGCAAGAACATCACAAGAGTCAAATTACTCCTCCTCAGTCCCTGACAGCTCTTCTCCCCTCTCTGTTGCCTGCCTGCCTTTGGCTGCCAAGAATTTGCTGTTTGTTTCTCACTTCCCTCATCCAATCCATACTGAGAAGATAATGTGCCCAGCTAGCTCCAGAACAGAAAACTGAATGTCGGCACATATTTTGCCTTGAATGAAAATAACCTACCAGTGCAGAGTGGCCTCTACTATCCAGGGCTGAGGCTCTACTGGGTTCAGTGGTTAATTCTTCAGCCTTTTAGCTCTGGGATTTTAGCTAATGGCTTTAGGGTTTTGCACAAGCCCCATGCCCATGGTTTTAAAGTTACCACTGTGGATGAGAGCTTGTCCTGTTGTATAATATTACAGTTATTCCAAAGCAGCTTTCTGGCTAAGTGACAGCATTTGACATGTCTCTAATATTGACAGTAGTGGTGACTTTCAAGTGTTCTATTTATGTCAGATAGAAGGGGAGTAGAGGTTTTTAAATAAAATAAACATGTGCAAAGAAAACTTCTGGTTTAGTACAATAAAAATGTCAAAACAGTCTGAATACCTGCTCTGCTATTTTCTTGCCATGGACTCTGGGGCAAGTTTAAAAGATACAGTATCTCTGTCTGTAAAATGGAAATAATGATGGCACCTACTCTGAAAGGCCATGGTTATACAATCCAATGTCTCTAAGGTGCCTTATGTGATGCCAGGCTCATGCTCATCACAGACGTTTAATAATGGTACATACATTAGTTGTTATCCCTGCCATGCCCATAAACTTTTAAAAGTAAACAGCTTCGCCGGGCGCGGTGGCTCAAGCCTGTAATCCCAGCACTTTGGGAGGCCGAGATGGGCGGATCACGAGGTCAGGAGATCGAGACCATCCTGGCTAACACGGTGAAACCCCGTCTCTACTAAAAAATACAAAAACTAGCCGGGCGAGGTGGCGGGCGCCTGTAGTCCCAGCCACTCCGGAGGCTGAGGCAGGAGAATGGCGTGAACCCAGGAGGCGGAGCTTGCAGTGAGCCGAGATCCGGCCACTGCACTCCAGCCTGGACGACAGAGCGAGACTCCGTCTCAGAAAAAAATAAATAAAAAAAATAAAGTAAACAGCTTCAACCAAGCACTGAACTCCAGCAATTCTTAGGGAACATTGTTTCCACCATAAAGCTTAGATGACTGAATGATTGGCAGCCACACTTCACATGTGGCCTATGAGGTGGCCAAGAAATTATGACCTGGGCTGGTGTCAAAATGTGAGTGGAGTCCAAGAGCCTGACAAACTTTTGCTTGAGTCCTGAAAGAATCAGAAAGAATTTATAGAGAGAAGTAATGATAGAGGGCCAAGGCATGAGCAGTCACTGAGGTTATGAGGAATGCGAATATAAGCAAAGTGGGCAAGTTCAGAGAGATTTATAGAGAGAAAGAGTAAGTGAGTTTATGGTGAGAGAAGCAGACAGACCCAGAGAAAAGCAGACATATTTAGAAAGGCTGAGTCACATGAATGGCAAAGCATAAGATTAAAGCCACCCACCTTTCTGTTGAAGTCTTTGCTACTTTCAGTAGTTCATCTAGAGGCAGGATGGACCAGGAGGAGTCTGTATGGTGAAACTGTGAATGACATAGCTTGGGAATAAGAGTAGCTGGGCTCAAGTTTTGACTCTGTCATTTACTAGCTGTGTCACTAGGGAAAGTTTCTCAATCTTTCCATGACTATAAAATGGGGAAAACCATGAAACCTACTATTGGAGCCATTATGAAGATTAAACAAGTTAGTACATGTGGCTTAGTATCATAATGGAACATAGTAATTTTTCAATAAATGGTTGTTAGCTATTATTAACTGCCATCAACTATACATCAATAGCCATAAAACTGATATACACATTAGCCCCTCAGCTCCAACATAACTCCTGTTTCCCTTATGTCCAAATGCATCTCATAATTAATATTGTTGTTAACCAAAACATTTTAAGTAAATATGTATTATCATTTTTATTTGAAGAAGAGCATGAAATAAGAGAGACCAAAAAAAAAAAAAAAGATTAGGCTGGGTGTGGGGGCTCAAGCCTGTAATCCCAGTGTTTTGGGAGGCCGAGGCAGGAAGATCACTTGAGTTCAGAAGTCCAAAACATGCCTAGGCAATATAGTGACCCTGTTTTGAAAAATTAGCCACGCATGGTGACACATGCCTGTGGCCTCAGCTACTGTGGGGGCTGAGGTGGGAGGATCGCTGGAACCCTGGAGTTTGAGGCTGCAGTGAGCTAGGACTGCTCTACTGCATTGCAGCCTGGGCAAAAGAGCAAGATCCTGGAAAGGAAAGGGAAAGGGAAAGGGAAAGGGAAAGGGGCAGGGTGGGGCAGGGCGGGGCGGGGAGAGGCGAGGCAAGGTGAGGCAAGAAAGAAAAAGAAAGAAAGAAAAAGGGGAGATTAAATGTTGAAATAGCAATACATTACATGCAATAATATTTACCTTAAAAAAATTTTTTTGTCCCAATAATTTTTTTGAATCTTTTTATTTATGTGTCCTGTTTTATCAGCCTCCTGAGTAGCTGAAACTACAGATGCACACCATCATCCAGGTTTTTTTTTTTTTTTTTTTATGGAATCTTGCTTTGTTGTCCAGGCTGGTCCCAAGAATTATTTGGTGCAATTCATTCATTCATTTGTATATTTATTCACTTTACAAATAAGTATTGAATTCACAGTATGCTGAAGTGCAATTAAAAAGAAAAAGTAGTCCCTGTACTTGTTCAGTTTTAAGGTCTTGTGACTGCAAACAAATGATAAGGAAAGATTTGAAAGTTGAAATCTAAAAATGAAAAACCTGCTTAGTCCCTTACCTCATTTAGACAGTGACTCAAAAGTGAGTTCTTGTGTAACCAGCCATATTAGTCAGGATAAGCTAGGTAACATGGTGGTAACAAATTAACACCCAATTACTGGCTTAACACAACAAATATATATTTCTTGCTCATATTGTATTACATGTTTACAGTGGGCTTGTCAGGCGGACGGTTTTCCACACAATCACTGAGGGAGTCAGGTTGATGAAGGCTCTGCCATCTTTTACTGGCACTATTAGAGCACATGGCCAGCCTTCTTGTTACAGTGACAGAACAGCCATGAAGGATGCATAGGCACTCTTCAGTGCCCTAAACGGAAGTGACCACATCACTTTGACTATGGATCCATTGGCCAAACCTAGTAATATAGCCCCATCTCACTGCAAGGGGCTGGGAATTTTAGGGTGCCAAGGTGCACAGGGCACACGTAATCTGTACCTGACTATCTCAATTAAACTAGAGAGCCAACCCTAACCCTTTCTATCCCTGCCCCTGATTTATGTTTCTCTTTAGCTTGTATTCCCATTTTGCATGTTAATTTGAGACTCTCTCTCCTAAATAGAATGTAAACTCTAAGCAGGAAAGCATTCTTGTTTATTTTATGCTTTGATACATCCCTAGCACCTAAAACAATGCTTGGCACAGAGATGGCACTTAATAAATATCTGCTATATAAATGAATAAATAAAACTTTGTAGTGGCAACATAAGTGGTAAAGAGCATAAAAAAGACCCTGAGACAGGAAGGAACTTGTCTCGTTCAAGCAAGAGGGAAAAAAAAAAAAAAGAAAAGAGACTGGAGAACAGAATGGTAAGAAAAAAAAAAAAATGTCGCCCAATATTAATATGCATTTTCTTTAAGGCTTACAAGAAACTTTAAAGTACGAATTGTGATATTCCTGGGATTTAAAAAACTAAATCTTGGAAAAGTTAGCTAACATTCCCAAGGACAGACAGCTAGCAAAGTGAAGAACCAAAATTCATCCTGAGGTTATGCAATTTTTACTCTCCCAGAAAAGGGGTACTTGTCTGGCTGATTCAAAGTAACCTATAGCTGCCAGGAAACCAGATCCATAAAGTCAGTGTTATGTGACCAACTAAGAATAATATCTGCATGCCTATCCGTTTTGGTACCTCCTTTTAGTAATGCCTGATTGGGTCCACATGGTGAAATTATGTTCAGTTACTAATTTCTGATAACTTCTACATGTACCCCATGATACACACTAAGGATAGGTAAAAGCTTAATATTGAAACTCAGGGGCTTGATTTCAAATTAGTTGTTTGAACCCAGTAAGATAAACCACTTGATTATAAAAATTAGGGAAAACTGAAAATCTCTCACAATTAGAGAAAACTGAAAATCACCCACAATTAGCGTGAGTGCTAAGAAGAGAAACAAAAAGCTACAAAACCAATGAGGGGAAATTTCACCCTCAGACCATTCATCACTCGCAAGGAAACACTCATAACCCTTTGTAAACCTTCCAGAAGCCATCATCCAGAAGTAAAACCTGAATTTGGGTACTGGATACCACAGCTGCATCGGTCTTTGACATTTTGGTCTACTTCATATATAAAAAACAGGAAAATAAAGGTGCTCGACACAAAAGTAAGGATTAAATTGGAATAATGTATTTGAAGAGATTAGGAAAGTTCCTGGCCCAAAGTTAAGTTGTCTGCCTTCAAAAATTATATCAGAGGAAATCCCTCAAACATTGAGAAATGTTTTATATAACTCCATTAGAAATGTCAAAAAAAGCAAAAATCAAAATTCACTTTTCCAAAGCCCTTTTCATGTGCATGTGGCCTGCTCTCCCCCAGTAGGATGCATCTTCTAGGGAATTCTACCAGGAAGTAGCTGGGACAGTGAAGAGTCTACTCAACATCCAGCTTACATGTGCCCAAGGCCAGAGGCAAAAGTAGAACGATGATGGCATCCAGTATTCAGTGTGAATGAGAGCAATATCCTTATAAATGGATGGCCCAAAGTGAAATTTTCTGCTGCTATCTTGATGACTTTCTGAGGTTCATTTGCAGTATTTTTTAATTGATTATATGTTTATATTATATATATTATATGTTATTTATTTTTTTCAATCTAACAGAGTCATTTTCATTGCTTACAACTAAGAAACCTGAGTATTACAACATTCAGATATTAATAACCA
>NW_012104176.1:1310546-1318794 GCF_000951045.1 Mandrillus leucophaeus | reverse complement strand
ATATTATATGTTATTTTTATATATTATATGTTATTTATATGTTTCAATCTAACAGAGTCATTTTCATTGCTTACAACTAAGAAACCTGAGTATTACAACATTCAGATATTAATAACCAAGTGTGACTCCAGCAAGGAGGTAACACAATAAAATCTATGAAAGATGACAGATCATAAATAGGTAGCAAGGTAGGTAGATGGATGGGTGGATAGATAGATGATAGATAAATAGATAGATGATAGATAGATTGGATAGATAGACGATAGATGGATAGAAATAATAGCTAACATTTATCATATAGTTACCATAGGCCAGGAACTTTCCTAATCACTTCAAATATATTAATCCAATTTAAACCTTACATTTGTGTTGAGCACCTTTATTTTCCTGTTTTTCAGATGAGCAAACTGAGATGAAAAGAGGATAAACAAACTGCTGAAGACCACAGAGCCATTATGGTAGATTATTGTTCCTCAAACATTCACCCCTTTTTCTCCAACCCACTCGTCCCTTGGAAGATTGTCCCTCCCTGTCCCACTGATGTTGAACTTGGTCATGATACTTGATTTGGTCTCATAGAAAGTTGAGTGTATGTCTCCTTATTTTAGGACTGTGTGACTTGTGACATAAGCAAAGTGTGAAGAAGCTTGCTTATGGTTGGACTTTCACTCTTGCACTTCTATCTTCACTATTAAAAGAACATGACCCAAGCAGCCTGCCAGTCTCAGAAGGATGAAAGGCAAATGCAGTACACCTGAACTGAACCAGTGGCCTGATACCGAGTACAGATGAGCACAGCTTTTATCAGCTAAACCTTGGCTGTCTCACAGATATCTGAGTAGGCAAACGATTCTATTTTTGGCATACTTCTGAGTTTGGGAGTGATTTGTTACTCAGCATTGTTGTGGCAATAGCTAACTGATGCAGCTAGTAAACCATGCAACAAGGATGCAAACCCAGACAATTTGTCTCTTCTATCTCCTTCCTAATTACTTTGCTGTATTACGTTCCCTGCTAGGTCTGACAGTTTACACCAAATAAACATGAAGTGTTAGTGCACCCCAATCTCTGACACCTCTGCAGGTATAAGAAAATTTATCTGCTAGAAATGTCTATGATGGTGTCTCCATCTTTCTCTGACCACAGCCATATTTCAGTACATTAGCCTTGCTCTGTGTGGTTCGCCTCTGTGCTTTGTCTCACAGTGGTATCCAGAAGGCAATGTTTCCTGATGTCAGTGCCGATGTACATAGCACAAAGATTCTCAAACTCTTGGACAGCAATATCTTGAAATTCTGTCTTTAACTCATGAAGCCCAGCAACAAAATCTTAATATCCTTTCCTGTTTCTTCTGTTTCTGTTCTGAATTCCCATTTCACAAAGCCAAGAGAAATGAGAAGTACATGGGGTGAGAGTTTTTATAAATAACTTGTGGTGGTTCCTAAATATCTCTGATGCCTAATTATACTTCTAGTGATTGAGAGGTTTTTATCCCCTTTGGTTTAGAAAGCACATCTGTGCCAAACACTCTCTAAACATGGTTTTTCCCATGACTTCAAAACTCTTCCCATTATAACTGTTTCTTGCCTGTTCCTTAGATGTTATTACATGGCCAAAGCACTGCCTTCTCCTGCCTGGTCTTATGTACATCTCTAACGTGCCACGTCACCACTGCCCAGAGATTTACATCAGCACATACACCTCACATCTCCTTCCATTCTACTGACATTGTGTAACCAAGGACAAGATGATGAGGTGAAGGCAGCTGGCCTCGCCTGGTAGTTGTCTGAAGTAAGAGATGCAAGACACAGTTGATGATGTTTGAACATCAATGCTGATAACCACCATCCATTTAATAGCCTGTCATTCATGTATTTGTAGGAGAAAGGAAAAAAATCTATAACTGGTTTGCCTCATCTATAACTGGTTTGCCTTGCTTGAAAGTATAATGTTAGTTAACCCTAAAGAAGAAAGGAGTTTTGAATTCCTGAGAGTGGCACTTGGGTATGGTATGAACTGGATCCTTCATGCTTCTACTTTTCAGGTAATCCATATGATTTATTCCCCAGAAGGATATGGTGTGCTGAGTCAGATAAGGTACAAGTGGATCCTGCTCCTCTCAGCTAAAGAGGAACAAACTGGAACTGAGTCTTTCCTGTTCTTGCTACTTACAGAAAGTCTTTGCTCAGAGAGCTTCCTGATCTGTGTCTTGACAGCATGGCTTTGCCCTATAGATCCTAAGGGTATGACAGCAAGGAGACAACAAACCAGATAGAATCACCCACATGGATCAGTGATACCGAACCCAGGCTGGTCCCAGACAGAAGAGAAAATTGCCCAACAAAATCCTGATCTAACTCGGGATTTACAAAGTACAGAGGATGGGAACCTTGGGTCCAGGAAACAAAGTTAAAAACCACCCAGTGACAGGGCCTCCATCTCCTGCCATGGGTAAAACCTCATTGAGACAGTCATTTGTGCAAGTAAATGCACTTTACAGAGCCACACACAAGGTTCTAGATTTCTTGTACTATTGAAATTATTTTAAAAACTAGGCAGGATCTCTAAAAACACCTAGTAAGAAGGAAAGAGGTGAATATACTAGGTAGTGTCAATGTGAAAGTAATCTGAGGCTCAGAGATGCATAAAATGTTTAAAAACAACATCCTCTTCCCATGTAGAAAAAGTGGATTAAAAGAGTCCCTTTACTCTTTCTATCCTCAAATACCTAGAGACATCATATGTAAGATTCTATTCACCTCACAGAACATCAAAATTAAATCATTAGGGGAAGACAACTGAACTTGTCTGGTTGCCACCTGCGGTGAAATAAGTGATGAAAGTCTATGAGTAATTCCTAGAACTCAACAATCTCAGTAGTTTCGGGTTTTGTTTTTCCTTCTAATCAGGATTCACTATTCTCAATGAGAAAAGAATTGAAGGTAGAAATTCTGGGTTCTAGTCCCAGATGTCACTTACTAACTGTACAACTTTGGTCAAGTCTCTTTACCTTTCTACTTCTCAGCTACTCTGTCTTTAATGGGAATAATACCCTTTGTTCCTTCTACCCAAAAGGACATCCACTAACTGGCACCTCTGTAACATTTTCAACTTCACAAGGTACTTTGAACACAGCCCCTTACTTGCTCCTTATATAAACTTTCTGGGAGAAGTTGGTTAATGGTAACTCTTCATACCCCAGCTTCCCACTGCATGGATCCAAAAACTAAGAAGCCGGGAAATGAAGGGATTTCCCAAGCAGTGAGTTGGGATTCACACCTCATATTCAAATTCTAAATCCATTGTTTTTTTTCCCTTTACACCACAAAAGCATTTGTAAAATGTAAATGTATTTCAGCATTGCAATCTGGCTTCTGAAAGGGAAACATTGGTAGAGGTATTATAATTATCCCAAACTCCATTTTCCTGTTTGCTATGTCAAGATGGAAAACAGGCTTTATTGTAAGTGCATGAATAGCCCCACGGCAGCAAAACAAAAGGAGGCTGCACAGCCCAACACAGCAGGGATACCACTGGAGGAGAAACAGCAGCAGAGCACTGCTCCAAAGAGTGGGTAAAGGGCAGTGAGAAGGTTCTAGAACGCATGCTTCATCTGAACATCTGCACCCTCACTCTTAAATGGCAAAACACCCACTGTGTCAGGAAGAAAACCATTAGACCAAGGAGATGAGCCTAGTTAGTGCTAAGGGGACACATCATCTTAAAAAAAAGACACTGCCAGGTTATGGGGACTGAGGCAGTTTCTAGAATCGAGGACTTTAAAGGCCAAGTCAGACTATGTGATGGTCAATGGGAGATCCTTTGGATCAACCCCATCTTGCTGATAAAGTTGACGATGAATTCCATGATGTCACATAATAGGGGCAAGTAGTAGGAGTAAGGAGGTTTTGGAGAATGGAGAAACTTTAGCCAAAGGTTAGCTAGAAAAGGGAAGATACGGATCCATGTGATCCTCTCATTATCCTGCAGAGTTGGGCCAGGACCAGGACATGACTGTGCATGCAGTGTGAGTCTCCATTCCATGGAAGTGACCATGTGCCACTCCTTACTCCCTACTGTATGGGCAAGTGTAAGAAAGCAATCCTGTCTGTGGAAAACGTACAGACTGCTTGGCATCCAACAGTCTGGATATGAGTATCAGCCCTTTATAGGCATTCTCTGCATCTGGAGTCTCTAGCACCATGAGAAGTATAGTTCTCTTACTGGAGAGGAGGAGGCCCTGGATCAGGGAAAGCCAAACTTGGATGCAATTCCTTCCACTGGGGAAAACACTGTGGAAGGAGAAGCTGGCCCCACTATCTCTTTGTCCAAGCATTCCAGAGTAAGGACTCAGGGTCACTTTCCAACAATTCAATTTCTCTGAAACCACACTGTTTCACCAGCCTAGTGTCTCCGCAGCGTGTTAGAGAAAAAAAGTATCTAGGCAAAGATAACCCTGCAAAGCGGAGGAAATCTCCTCAATACAGATTATTAACTAAAATAAAACCTGAATCTGAGTTGTCTTTTATTAAAAACATTGAAATGTAATTAATAGTGATTTTTGTTTTTTGCTTTTTTTTTTCCTTGCTGCTTAAAAAAAAATATTCCAAGGCTGCATTCCATAAAGGCATTTCATTAACCAGTCAAATTTAAGTGACTTAATTGATGTAGTTAGAGCATTAACTTTCCTGATAAAAAATAAAATGACTCAGGGCAAACACACTGTCATATTGTTATTATTTAACACAGACTGCAAAGCCCTAGCACAGGAGTTGCTGCCTAGCACACAGTTAGACACGGTCCATGTCCCAGGGGCATGCAGTCCCAGCAAGGTTGTTATATGGTATTCATTGCAATTTGATGAACTTCATTTATCTAGACAGCCACTTATTTAGGATGAATTGGAACCTACTGAATCATCTTAATTCAGAGGCTTCTACTGCACCATGGGTCTGCAGCAGCTATTAAACTTGGGAAGATTTGGCAGCCATGACACAATGAATGTATTATTCCTGCAGAATGATCTGGGTATGATGAATCATCAGCTTTATGGACAGGTGTTGGGTGATACCTGCTATCACCTTCCTTCCCCTTTAGGTTTTTAAGTATGATATCAGTACTGCAGTCACTGTTACTCATCTTCCCCAATAAAGAAGTTATCTGTCACAGATGATGCTATTTCCCCAATAGCACAATCATTCAATTCTTGGGGAAAAAAATATCGCACAGCCTGAAACCCTGGTACAAGATGAGGGTTCCCCTAGGCACTGAGTTCTCTGAAGCGATGAGTTAATGAGGAGAGAAGAGTTCTTTCTGCAATGGATACAGCCACTTTATGGCATTCTATTACTAATTGAGAGTAGGAACTCCCATAAACTATACATAGAGGATTTATTTGGGTTATTTACAAGGCCAAGGGAGGAAACATGCAAATAGAAAGACTTGCATATAGAATGAATCCAATTGCTGAACAACTGTAAATTCTATTTATGGACAGAGGGCTTTTTCAAAGACAGGTGATATGTAAGATTTGAATACAATCTTAAGGTTATAACTCCCAAAATTCTTGACTGCTCTCTAAATTCAGGACCACAGACTCTTGCAACGTGTAGACCAAGTCTATATTTATACTGTCTTTAATGATGAAGCGTAGGGCTTGGGAATTAAAATGAAACAGTTTGGTCTTATTCCAAAAAGTCACAGCAACTTCCAATATCTCAGACTTAAATAAACACTAAAGGCATTTTATCAGTCAGGGTTCTCCAGAGAAGCAAAACAAATAGGATACATACATACATACATACATACATACATACATACATACATATCTACATACATAGATACTTGATTTATTTTTAAGCAATTGGCTATGCGTGATTGGGTGGGCTGGCATGTCTGGAATCTGCAAGGGCAGCTTGGCAGGCAAGAAACTCAGACAAGATTTTCTGTTACCTTTTTGAAGCAGAATTCTTTGTCTCTGGGAAACTTGCTTCTGTTCTTCTGGCCTTCAACGGATTGGATGAGGTCCACTCACATTACTGCTATTCTCTTTTAAAGTCAACTCTAGATGTTTATCTCATCAGCAAAATACCTTCACAGTCATCTTGATGAGTGTTTGACCAAACAATTGGGCACCATGACCTAGCAAAGTTAACACATAAAATTTAACCATCACAGGCATCACCTCTGTCAATGTTTATGCTATGAATGTCAGCAAACACTATTTCTTAAGTTGGCACATACAAAACCAGTAGGATTTGCGTTCCGTAAAACAGAATCATCCAAGTTTTTTTAAATTTTTTTTTGTTTTTTTTTGCTGGTTACAGCTCAAACTAAAAGTTCTTTGGAGTTTGAATATGCTACGCCTTTTTTGTGCCAATGGCAATTATTTTGTTGAAAAATATTTCTTATGTTTCTATAAACTCAGTATTTGCAAATTATGGCCCACAGCTAACTGACCTATCACCTGTTTTTGCATAGCCCATGAACAAAGTATGAGTTTTACATTTTTAAATGCTTACATTATAAATGCAGATGCAAGGAATTGCACATTCGAAAATGGTTATGTAGTTACAACACACATGCACACAAAAGTTATGTAATTATCTACATAATATTATCCTGCATTTTGCCACTTGGCCCTCAAATGTTAAATATTTACTCTCTGTCCCTCTAAAAAATGTTTGCCAATGCTTGTTATAAATCGAATATTTTCTTATTGGAGAAGTCCTAAGCACCCCATCTAGCTATAGGGAGCATTATTGTATTGTAAAGGGTTCCTTTAATTCCTTTCTCTTTTTTTTTTTTGTTTTGTTTTGTTTTGTTTTTGAAACAGTGTCTCATTCTGTCACCCAGGCTGTAGTGTAGTTAGCGGAATCATGGCTCACTACAGCCTTGATGGCCTGAGCTCCAGCGATCCTCCCACCTCAGCCTCCCAAAGTGCTAGGATTACAGACATAAGCCACTGTGCTGACCCTATTTCCTTTCTTAATATCATAATTCCTCAGTAAGCACTATAAATACAACCTTTAAAACTTAAACTCTTATCTTGATTAACTAAACTTTAAGGAAATGAGCTTTAGTATTTAGTGAAAGAAACTTCATTTAAAGCTAATAAAATCAATCAGGCAGTGGATTTGCAAGACCTGCCTAATTTGGCTTTGCCCTTTTCTCCACTTCATCTCCTATGCCTGTCCCCTTCCCTCATTCCACTCCAGCTGTCCTGACCTCTCTTTTTTTTTTGAGATGGAGTCTCACTCAGTTGCCCAGGCTGGAGTGTAGTGGTATGATCATGACTCACTGTAACCTCCGCCTCCCAGGTTCAAGCAATTCTCTTGCCTCTGCCTCCTGAGTAGCTGGGATTACAGGTGTGCACCACCATGCCATGCTAATTTTTGTATTTTTAGTAGAGACGGGGTTTTGCCATGTTGGCCAGGCTGGTCTTGAACTCCTGACCTCGGGTAATCCACCTGCCTCGGCCTCCCAAAGTCCTGGCCTTCTTTTTGTTCCTGGAATACTTCTACCTTGTTCCTACCTGAAGCCTTTACACTTGCTATTCCCTCTTCCTAGAACACAATCCCCACAGAGCATCCCAAAGCTGGCTGCTTCTTATCATGCAGATGTAAACTCTGATGTTACATACTGAGACAGGCCACCCCTGACCATGCTTCTAACCCACACTCTCCATTCTTATCTCTATCTTACTACTCTGTTCTATTTTGTATATAACACTGTCCAGAATAATCTATAGATTAGTATATTTCTCACCAGTAAAATGACAGCTCTGAGAGAGCAAGAGCCATCTGTCTTGCTCATGACTGTAGTCCAGTATCTAGAACATCCCAGGGTCCACAGAATGTGTTTCTTCTATATTTGTGGACTTTGCAAATGGACAGACACAACATGCGATGAGTCATCTTAGTGATTACTCTTCCAATTAAGTTACCATTGGAACAACAGTGGCCTGGAAGTTATTTAACTTGACTATTCATTCTTTTACCTAAAGTGCTTTCAGCTTCCAAACCTGTCTCAGGCCATATACGAGGTGGGGTGGATACAACAGTTAAGAAAAACAAAATGAGCCCCTGCACTCAGGGATCTCACAAAATAATACGGTAGCAACAGAGGAGTTTGAGGATAATGCCATGCTCCAGTGATATTAGGAAACATGTTTTGTATATGTCATTGAGTGTGTCTTTTCTCACCTCAAATACTTCTTCAAACTTTTTTTTTTTTTTTTTTTTTGAGA